>NC_079229.1:38365998-38415998 GCF_029633865.1 Lampris incognitus | reverse complement strand
TCTACTGTTTCTATCAAATTGCAACCCCCCTCCCCCAAGATCAGGTGGAGGGGTCCTCAGGGTAGATCAAAAATACGCAGGGGGTCCAGGACCCCAAAAAGATTGAGAACCACTGCTCTAAACCACATCACCACCAACAAACGTACACACAAGAATGGGAAAGCGACCCCAATTTTACTGGGTGGCTAAAGCCTGTCACAGGCTGTGATACTAAGGCCTGATGTCAATGTTGCAATGCCCAGATGGTGGCTGAAATAACCGTTCTAAAAAAAATCACGCAAAATCTAAAAAACACTTGGAGAAGAGGAAGTGTCTGGCCCCAATGCAGAGATCAATCGCGCAATGTTGTCTTGTGGATGTTTTAAAGGATATCCCTAAAGACTCAAAAACGGCACAAAACATAAGTCTTGGCTGCACAAAGGCAACTGCCATAGCCAAGCATGTTCTTGGTGACTGTTATTTCTCGAGTCTTGTGGAAATCCTGAAAAGGAAAAAAATTAGTATTTTAATTAATGAATCAACCTACACTGGAAACGTAAAATCCCTCTGCATTGTCCGCTTTTTTGATGAGGGCCCAAATAGGGTTAACACACATTTTTGGAAACTGGCGCAAATCTTTTCAGAACAACACAGGTATAGAGAGAGAGCAATGGCCAAAAGGCTTTTTGATGAAATGATTAAGTCATTCACCGAGTCAGGCGTGCCACTTGAAAATAAAGTGGGGTTTGGGTCTGATGGGTGTAACACAATGATGGGAAGGAACAATTCTGTGTCCAGTCGGCTCAGAAACAACTTCCCAGGGATCACAGTGCAGCACTGTATTTGTCACTCGATGCACCTATGTGCAAGTGAGGCCTGTACACAGCTTCCTCGCCAACGCGAGGATTTAGCTAGAGACATCTATGGATATTTTAAAAACAGCGCTGAACGTGTCACACAAATCCGCGAATTCCAAGAGTTTTGCCATGTCGAACCCCACAAAATTCTGAAGCCCTCACAGACACGATGGCTATCTTTGAATGAAGTTCTGAAACGTGTGTCTGCCCAATGGGATGCTCTCTGGCTTTCTTTCACTGAACAGTGGATTGAGGCCAGATTGAACGCTGCAGAGAATTTTTTTCACGCACTGAACGATGAATCTCTCCGACTGTATTATCACTTACTGGAGTGGGTTCTGCCAAAGTTTACAGACCTGAATCAATATTTTCCGGAGTGAAAAGATGGTAATTACTTCAATGAGGAGCAAGATGTGTGAGACCTACATGTGTGAGGGTCCGACCCATTAGCCATGGGCTAACGGGTCTACTTATCCATGCACGTTACACTATAATGATTCCAGTGGTTTTAACACTGTAGAGTGTGTGTTAGCCGGGGTGTCTTCTCCTTTACATCATCACATCAATGGAACTCAATACCACAATCAATTAGAACGCCCCCATTGTATACTAACTATGTAGTATGTTTATTTTTTTGTTTTTATATATCACTGTTGTATGTTTACCTACTGCACATGTATTATTTGCACTATTTTATTATTCTAGGATGCCTAACAACATCAGGCAAAGGGACCACCGATGGAAACTAGCCTCTTAGCTAACCTGGGGACATTTACATTTCTTCGAATGTTGATTAATGTACAGTGTCCCGTCCCAAATAAACGTTTTAAATTAAATTAAAATCAGCAAGAACCTGAAGTGGAAAATTAACACTGAACACATCATTGCAAAAGCTCAACAATGACTTTACTTTCTTAGGCAGCTTGGAAAATACCAGATCAAACATCAACTGCTCGTTCTGCTTTACTCAGCCATTATCAAGTCCATCATAGCATCTTCTATTACAGTATTATAGTATTACAGTATGGTACGGCGGCACGGACAGTCAAACACAGAAAAAACTGCAGTGGATTGTCAACAAGGCATCCAAAATCACAGGCAACCCACTCCCCTCAGTTGAATCTCTACATACTAACTGGACTGTAAAGCGAGCAAAGAAGATCATCTCCAACCCCTCACATCCTGCTCATCACCTCTTCCAGCTCCTTCCCTCAGGGAGGCGCTACAGGTCACTGTCCACTAAGACTAAACGCTTCACAGTTTTTTCCCTCCTAGCCATAAGGACTTTGAATTCCTCCCTATAGTCGCCTCCTCACACACCACTGGCATGCATGCTACCATTCCCCTAACTGTGGTGCATAATACGTTTGTTTCTGCTGTTGTGTAACTGTATTGTTTGTGATAATATGTGGAGTTTCTACTGTTGTCCATGTATGTATTGTGCTGCAGAGTTTAACGTGTACCGAAAACAAATTCCACCGGCCTTGTTCGTGTGGCTAAAAAACAATCTAATCTAATCTAATCTAATCTAAAGATACAGAAACAGACAGACAGACCCTGACAGATAGCTGGCCATACAGACAAAAAGAGACAGAAAGCAGATATCAATAAGAATCTACAACTTACTTCTTTCTTGACTTAGAGGGTGGAGGAGGTGGAAGGGGAGGGGCAGCGCGGCCAGTACTCCCATCTTTACGAGGCCTCCCACGTGGCCGCTTTTCAGGAAGAGGATTGCTGGCAGCTGCTTTAGCCAATAAGGCGCTGCGTCCAGCTCGAGTGACAGGAGGTGGCGGTCCTCTGTCACGTGGTTCCTGGGACTGAGCCTCTGATGGCATTCTGAGAGAGAGAGAGAGAGCGGTAGAAAGAGACAAAGAGAGATCGGGAAGGAAAAGACATATTTCCGGCAAAACATATTTGTAACAAAGATAAAGAGTTGTTTGTGTATTTGTGTGTGTGTGTGTGTGTGTGTGTGTGTGGGTGTAGGGCAGATTAAGGCAAACTGGGAAATGTCCACCATGTACAGCAGCTATATTAAGGTGCTTAAATACTCTTCTGGGACTAAGTGAATGAAAGAGGGAAGCTGAACAATATAGTGCAGAGATCTTCGACAGGGGGTCCTCAGAGTTACTGCAGGGGGTCCACCAAATTATTTGATCCCAAACTTTTTTCTTCCAAAAATACAGATTAACATAAATACAACGTATAATAAGCAAAGATAAACCTTCCTATTCGTTAAAAAATTACAGCATTGAAGATACCCATGAATCCTCGTGCAATAATGTGATCACCCTGAACGCCGAGCACCAGCTAGGTATCCTATGCTAAACCACTCTATGTGTGGCGCCAATTAAACACTGGAAATAACTGCATGCCATATTAGCCAAATAGGTACGTATTATTAGCCTAAGTATATGGCCATTCTTACGTTAATGTGATCTACAACGGATCGCTTTGTAACTTCTCGACCAAGAAACTCTGACAGACCCTGCACTTCATCACCGACCACTGGCGAAAGTTTAGAGAATGAGGCTAACGCATCTGCTAACAGCCATGCTGCAACTGCTGCTAAGCGCAAACGAGAGAAGACCCGAAAATATTCAGAGAATTATCTCAAGTTTGGATCTACCTTTAAAGAGACTGAGGGCGTTGAATCACCAGTGTGTGTCATCTGCTCTGCCGTGCTGTCAAACGAAAGTATGAAGCCATCAAAGCTGCAGCGTCACGTGGAGACAACCCATACTCACTTGAAAGAACAACCAGTAGAATACTTTCAGGCCCGTCTCAGATCTCTCAAAGGCCAACAGACATGGATGAGACAATCAGCTAAAGTTGGTGAGCTAGCTTTGAGAGCCTCTCATCAAGTTGCTCTTTGGGTCGCTCAGAACAAAAAGCCATACACAACTGCAGAGGCTTTAATGTTGCCTGCAGCCAGTGATATGTGCAAAACAATGTTTGGGAGTGATGAGTAGGTTAATAAACTGAAAAGCATTCCGTTGTCGGACACAACCATTGCTTGCCGTATTGATGACATGGCATCTGATGTGAGGGTGCAACTAGTAGAGAAACTCAGGTTGGCAGAGGCTTTTGCATTGCAATTGGATGACTCCATCGACGTGTCAAACCATGCTCAGCTTTTGGAGTTTGTGCAGTTTGTCGACTAAAATGAAATGCAGGAGGCATTTTTGTGTTGTAAGCAGCTGCCTGAATGCACAAGTTCTGAAATTTTCGAAGTGATCGATGTTTTTTTCAGAGAAAATGACATATCCTGGGCAAAATGTGTTGCGATGTGCACTGATGGTGCAAGAGCCATGGTTGGTTTAAACAGTGGACTAATAGCATTGTCAAAGGTGTGGCTCCCCAAGTGATGTGGACGCACTGCATGCTACATAGGGAGTCTATCATTGCCAAAGAAATTAGTGCTGAATTGTCAGACGTCACGGACTCTGTCATGAAAGCTGTCAATGTTGTCAAGAAGAGTGCTTTGCAAACGCGTCTCTTTTCCTCTCTCTGTGCTGCTGCGGGAGAAGAACACACTACACTATTTTACCATTCAGGGGTTCAACGGCTTTTGCATGGAGCAGTGCTGACACACGTGTTCGAGTTATGTACGTCTATTCAGGAGTTTTTACTTTGCCAAAACAACACAGAGCTGGCTGCAAATTTCAGTGAGGATGTCTGGGTTATTAACTTGCATATCTTGCAGACGTTTACTCTGAGCTGAGCAGACTCAACAGTTCTTTGCGAGTCCGCAGTACACATGCCACCCAGCCGTATGACAGAATGGAAGGTCTTCCTGAAGACAATCACAAGATGGAGGGAGCAAGTCAGGGAGGGCACTTTTTCCATGTCTCCATCAGTGGAAGAGTTGGGAGATTCTGTAGTGCTCTCGCCTCACGTAACACGCGCAATTGTTGCACACTTGGAGGCACTCGAGGGTCCATTTGGGAAATACTTTTGTGAGGCTGACCCCTGGTGCAGGGACAAGACATGGATTCAGTCTCCATTCAAAGATCATGCAGCAGATGGCTCAAACTGGACAGTGACAGAGGAGGATCAGCTCATCGACTTATCCACTGACAGTACCTACAGAAACATGTATGAGACAAGACCACTCATCCAGGGCTGGGCTTCTTGCCAGAAACACTTCCCGCAGTTGACAGCAAGAGCAACGAGGAGCCTTTTACCTTTGCAACGACATATTTCTTTGCAAGAGTAGATTTTCCTTCCTTATCTACCTGCAAAGCAAGTACAAGTCAAGACTGCATCCTGAGGCTGAAATGGCCCCTGCCTGACAACCTCCATCTGCCCTACTAGACCAGCTGTGTGCCCCTCACCAGGGTCAGACCCCTCATAAGGTAGGAGCTGTGCCGTCTACACATAGTTAAATTAATGCTTCATGTCCCTCCCCCATTAAAACTGTGACATTGTAAATGTAAAAATGTAAATATAGAATCAAAACATTTTCTATAAAGCACCCCACTGTTATGATGTATATAGTTCTGTTTACATATACTTATGTGTATGGGAGTATAGCTATAAGTGTGTGTTTGTGTGTGTGTGTATATATACACTGTACCCGTTAAGTATTCACACCCCTTCACTTTCCCCACATTGTGTTATGTTACAGCCTTATTCCAAAATGGATTAAATTCCTTTTGTTCTCATCAATCTACACACAATACCCCATAATGACAAAGCGAAAAAGGTTTTGTAGAAATTTTTGCAAATTTATTAAAAATAAAAAACTGAAATATTGCATGTACATAAGTATTCACACCCTTTACTCAGTACTTGGTTGAGGCACCCTTGGCAGCGATTACAGCCTCAAGTCTTCTTGGGTATGAAGCTACAAGCTTGGCACACCTATATTTGGGGTATTTCTCCCATTCTTCTCTGCAGATCCTCTCGAGCTCTGTAAGGTTAGATGGGGAGCGTCGCTGCACAGCTATTTTCAGGTCTTTCCAGAGATGTTCAATGGGGTTCAAGTCTGGGCTCTGGCTGGGCCACTCAAGAACATTCACAGACTTGTCCCGAAGTCACTCCTTCGTTGTCTTGGCTGTGTGCTTAGGGTCGTTGTCGTGTTGAAAGGTAAACCTTCGCCCCAGTCTGAGGTCCTGAGCGCTCTGGAGCAGGTTTTCATCAAGGATCTCTCTGTACTTTGCTCCATTCATCTTTCCCTCGATCCTGACTAGTCTCCCAGTTCCTGCCGCTGAAAAACATCCCCACAGCATGAGGCTGCCACCACCATGCTTCACTGTAGGGATGGTATTAGCAAGGTGATGAGAGGTGCCTGGTTTCCTCCAGACAGTGATGTTTGGCATTCAGGCCAAAGAGTTCAATCTTGGTTTCATCAGACCAGAGAATCTTGTTTCTCATGGTCTGAGAGTCCTTTAGGTGCTTTCTGGCAAACTCCAAGCGGGCTGTCATGTGCCTTTTACTGAGCAGAGGCTTCCGTCTGGCCACTCTACCATAAAGGCCTGATTGGTGGAGTGCTGCAGAGATGGTTGTCCTTCTGGAACGTTCTCCCATGTCCACAGAGGAACGCTGGAGCTCTGTCAGAGTGACCATCGGGTTCTTGGTCACCTCCCTGACCAAGGCCCTTCTCCCCCGATTGCTCAGTTTGGCTGGGCAGCAAGCTCAGGGGAGGGTCCTGGTGCATCCAAACTTCTTCCATTTACGAATGATGGAGACCATTGTGCTCTTCGGGACCTTCAAAGCTGTAGAAATTGTTTTGTACCCTTCCCCAGATCTGTGCCTCGATACAATCCTGTCTCGGAGGTCCACAGACAATTCCTTTGACTTCATGGCTTGGTTTCTGCTCTGACATGCACTGTCAACAGCGGGACCTTATATAGACAGGTGTGTGCCTTTCCAAATAGTGTCCGATCAATTGAATTTACTACAGGTGGACTCCAATCAAGATGTAGAAACATCTCAAGGATGATCAGTGGAAACAGGATGAATCTGAGCTCAATTTTGAGTGTCATAGCAAAGGGTGTGAATACTTATGTACATGCAATATTTCAGTTTTTTATTTTTAATAAATTTGCAAAAATTTCTACAAAACCTTTTTCACTTTGTCATTATGGGGTATTGTGTGTCGATTGATGAGAAAAAAAAAGGAATTTAATCCATTTTGGAATAAGGCTGTAACATAACAACATGTGAGGAAAGTGAAGGGGTGTGAATACTTTCCGGATGCACTGTATATAAAATCCAGTTAGTCAACTAAATTCTCTATGAGACAGTACAAGCCTGTTTCATGCTACAAGCAATCGGATTATTTTGTTGAGCACTAGCCCTAATGTTGAGTGTTTCTTTTAACGAAGTTACTATATATATCTATAAATATAAAATTTGTTTTTTTTATCTTCCACTTACTCAGTTCCCATCTGTACAAGTAATGTAAGTCAATGTGCATTCTTGATTTTCCTAAATAAAAAAAAAACATGTTCTATAAATATATGACCCTGTCAATAATTATTATTTTAATGGCTGAGCATTGTATACACCATTACAAAGTACTTTTATACATGGCACTATAGGCCACCCTACACATTACTGTTGGCACGGTTTAATAAGCAACACAATTTTATACAATATGTAACAGGTACACAAGGTTTTACTGCCCTACTCTACTTATCACTGCCAGTACACCAAGTTTTACTGCCCTACTCTACTTATCACTGCCAGTACACCAAGTTTTACTGTTCTAGTCTACTTATCACTGCCAGCACACCAAGTTTTACTGCCCTACTCTACTTATCACTACCAGTACACCAGGTTTTACTGCCCTACTCTACAAACCTCAATTCCAATGAAGTTGGGACGTTGTGTAAAACGTCAGTAAAAACAGAATACAATGATTTGCAAATCCATTTCGACCGATATTCAGTTGAATACACTACAAAGACAAGATGTTTAATGTTCAAACTGATAAATTTTATTGTTTTTTTGCAAATATTCACCCGTTTTGAATTTAATGCCTGCAACACGTTCCAAAGAAGCTGGGACAGGGGCATGTTCACCACCGTGTTACACCATCTTTCCTTTTAACAACACTCCATAAGCATTTGGGAACTGAGGACACTAACTGTTGGAGCTTTGTAGGTGGAATTCTTCCCCATTCTTGCTTGATGTACGACTTCAGTTGCTCAGCAGTCCGGGGTCTCCGTTGTCGTATTTTGCGCTTCATAATGTGCCCCACATTTTCAATGGGGAACAGGTCTGGACTGCAGGCAGGCCAGTCCAGTACCCGCACTCTTTTACTACGAAGGCCCGCTGGTGTAACACCTGCAGAATGTGGCTTGGTATTGTCTTGCTGAAATAAGCAGGGACGTCCCTGGAAAAGACGTGGCTTGGATGGCAGCATATGTTGCTCCAAAACCTGTATGTACCTTTCAGCATTAATGGTCCCTCACAGATGTGCAAGTTACCCATGATGCCATGGGCACTAACACCCCCCATACCATCACAGATGCTGGCTTTTGGACTCTGCTCTGATAACAGTCTGGATGGTCCTTTTCCTCTTTAGCCCGGAGGACACCACGTCCATGATTTCCAAAAACAATTTGAAATGTGGACTCGTCAGACCACAGCACACTTGTCCACTTTGCGTCAGTCCATCTCAGATGAGCTCGGCCCAGAGAAGCTGGCGGTGTTTCTGGGTGGTGTTGATATCTGGCTTTGGCTTTGCATGGTGGAGTTTTAACTTGCACTTGTAGATGTAGCGACCAACTGTGTTAACTGACGATGGTTTTCCCAAGTGCTCCTGAGCCCACGTGGTCATATCCTTTACACAATGATGTGGGTTTTTAATGCAGTGCCGCCTGAGGGGTCGAAGGTCACGGGCATTCAGTGTTGGTTTTGGGCCTTGCCACTTACGTGCAGAGATTTCTCTGGATTCTCTGGATCTTGTGATGATATTATGGACTGGAGATGATGAAATCCCTAAATTCCTTGCAGTTGTACGTTGAGAAACGTTGTTCTTAAACTGTTGGACTATTTGCTCACACAGTTGTTCACAAGGTGGTGAACCTCACCCCGTCCTTGCTTGTGAACGACTGAGCCTTTCTTCAGGGATGCTCCTTTTATACCCAATCATGACACTCCCCTGTTCCCAGGTAACCTGTTCACCTGTGGAATGTTCCACACAGGTGTTTTTTGAGCATTCCTCAACTTTCCCAGTCTTTTGTTGCCCCTGCCCCAGCTTCTCTGGAACGTGTTGCAGGCATCACATTCAAAATGAGTGAATATTTGCAAAAAACAATAAAGTTTATCAGTTTGAACATTAAATATCTTGTCTTTGTAGTGTATTCAATTGAATATAGGTGGAAAAGGATTTGCAAATCATTGTATTGTTTTTATTCACGTTTTACACGATGTCCCAACTTCATTGGAATTGGGGTTTGTACTTATCACTGCCAATACACCAAGTTTTACTGTCCTACTCTACTTATCACTGCCAGTACACCAGGTTTTACTGTCCTACTCTACTTATCACTGCCAGTACACCAAGTTTTACTGTCCTATTCTACTTATCACTTCCAGTACACCAAGTTTTACTGTCCTACTCTACTTATCACTGCCAGTACACCAAGTTTTACTGTCCTATTCTACTTATCACTGCCAGTACCCCAAGTTTTACTGTCCTACTCTACTTATCACTGCCAGTACAACAAGTTTTACTGTCCTACTCTACTTATCACTGCCAGTACAACAAGTTTTACTGTCCTATTCTACTTATCACTTCCAGTACCCCAAGTTTTACTGTCCTACTCTACTTATCACTGCCAGTACACCAGATTTTACTGCCCTACTCTACTTATCACTGCCAGTACACCAAGTTTTACTCTCCTATTTTACTTATCACTGCCAGTACACCAGGTTTTACTGTCCTACTCTACTTATCACTGCCAGTACACCAGGTTTTACTGTCCTACTCTACTTATCACTGCCAGTACACCAACCAGAGACAAAGACAGACAGACACACAGACAGACATACAGACACAGACAGACAGACAGACATACAGAGAGAGAGAGACACACACACACACACACACACACACACACACACACACACACACACACACACACACACACACACACACACACACACACACACACACACACACACACACACACACACACACACACAAACACAGAAATTACACTCAGTGGCAGCTTTATGGGGTACACCCATCTACTTGGAAGGAACAGCCTGGACTCCTCCATCATAGATTCAACAATTCAATTCAATTCAACGTATTGTCATTAAAAACAATGTGCAGGAGGCACATGTTAAAAATGAAATGAGGGCTACGGCTTCACCAAACAGTGCAAGACAGACACAGACAAACACAACAAACACAGTAGAAGATATACACACATGAAGACCGAACACAGTATAAGATACACACACATGAAGACCACACACAGTATAAGATACACACACATGAAGACCAAACACAGTATAAGATATACACACATGAAGACCAAACACAGTATAAGATATACACACATGAAGACCAAACACAGTATAAGATATACACACATGAAGACCAAACACAGTATAAGATACATACACATGAAGACCAAACACAGTATAAGATATACACACATGAAGACCAAACACAGTATAAGATACACACACATGAAGACCACACACAGTATAAGATATACACACATGAAGACCAAACACAGTATAAGATATACACATGAAGACCAAACACAGTATAAGATATACACACATGAAGACCAAACACAGTATAAGATACATACACATGAAGACCAAACACAGTATAAGATATACACACATGAAGACCAAAAACAGTATAAGATACACACACATGAAGACCACACACAGTATAAGATATACACACATGAAGACCAAACACAGTATAAGATACACACACATGAAGACCAAACACAGTATAAGATATACACACATGAAGACCAAACACAGTATAAGATACACACACATGAAGACCAAACACAGTATAAGATATACACACATGAAGACCAAAAGCTAAAATAAGTTAAAAGAGAGCTGGAGTACAAAATATTTTAAAATATCCACAGACATTCAGTGGGTAGCCAGGTTCAGGTGGATAACAGCTTGTGGAAAGAAGCTGTTTTTGAGCCTGGTAGTGTGGGCTATGGGGCTCCTGTAGCGCCTCCCAGAGCGCAGGGGGAGAACAGTCCATGGTCGGGGTGGGTGGGATCTCTGCTGATGCTCAGACCCCTTCCAAGGCAGCGTTTGTGATAAATGTCTTTTATGGCTGGGAGCTGGGTACCGGTGATCTGCTGGGCCGCCTTGACGACCCACTGCAGAGCTTTCTGGTCTACTGAGGTCCAGTTGCTGTACCACACTGAGGTGTTGAAACAAGGTGATGAAAGAGTTCTGTGATGCCTTCACATGACCTCTCACCCCCACTATGAAACCATGGATAAGCCGCTCGCAAAACTCAGAATTTGAAAAGGCCTTGTTGTGCCCAGAACTTTAGAAGGCTGTGTAAGGTGAAGCTCGCAGAGGCAAGGAAGTTTTGTGTGAAAGCGAAGACAAAGCCTGCCCCTGGTTAAAGAAAACTGTCAACTGTCGTGTTGCTTCCCAGAGCAATCGGCAGTCGGTGATCCTTTCACATAACAGGGAGTCATCTCTTAACTGCTGATATCAAAAACATTGCATAATGCAGCTTTAACTGCAACATTTAAGGCAGTTATCAGGAATCAGGGACAATTTATTTATCAATTCATATTATGTACTACGTACACAACAGAAACAAAACTCTGTTTCCACCATCCCACAGCAGTGCGACACAGAAACACGTACCCAAAAGCCTCCAAAAACAACACCAAACACATACAAAAACAGAGAACATAGAAAAAGAAAAAAAAATCCAACAACACAGTCCTCCCAGTGTAACACAGTCCTCCCAGTGCCACACAGTCCTCCCAGTGCCACACAGTCCTCCCAGTGCAACACAGTCCTACCAGTGCCACACAGTCCTCCCAGTGCAACACAGTCCTCCCAGTGCAACACAGTCCTCCCAGTGCCACACAGTCCTCCCAGTGCCACACAGTCCTCCCAGTGCCACACAGTCCTCCCAGTGCCACACAGTCCTCCCAGTGCAACACAGTCCTCCCAGTGCAACACAGTCCTCCCAGTGCAACACAGTCCTCCCAGTGCCACACAGTCCTCCCAGTGCCACACAGTCCTCCCAGTGCAACACAGTCCTCCCAGTGCAACACAGTCCTCCCAGTGCAACACAGTCCAAAAACTCCACTGCCCAGAGAACGAACAGCAGGCAGGATGACTGTCAGAACCGCTGGCCTGCCTGGTCTAGCAGTTAGCCTAGCCTGCCCTGCCTCCGCGTCCCGTCAGACCGCCCTTGGGGTTTCCCCCTCAGGCGCAGCACCAGGCAGCGCCTGGTCCCTGGGCCTATTAGATGCAGCAGACCAGGCTCCCCCAGCCAATCCAATGCCAGCTCTCCAGCCAGACTCCCTCGAACACCTCCACATGACGACACAAACACAGACGCAGACAAAAACACCGCACAGCCAACGCTCGGTGAGGCCGCCGCCAGACCGCCTCGGTGTTCCCTCTTGGGCAGGGCCGTGGGCTAGCAGTTAGCTTAGCCTGGCCTGCAGCAGACCAAGCTCTGTCAGCCGAACCAGCACCAGCTCTCCCAGCCAAACGAAATCGACGATCAAAATAAAAACATCACACGATGACACAAATGTGGACAAAGACACAGCATAATCAGCATTGGGTGAGGCCATCGCAAACGCGACTTCGTGCCACCATCTTCCCACACCGGAAGATGTGATATTACGCTTAACATTGAAGCCTCTGACACAAATACCACTATCTTTCAATTTTGACCACAAAAGAAACACAAACAAAACAAAAATACAGCAGTTCTCTTGGTCGAGCAGCCTACATTCTCAGTGCAACACAGCCACACAAACCCATAGAACCAAATCAACCTCCAAAGATAAAAACAGATCGTTGGTATTTTACAGTTGTAATAAAACAGGAGTACATGCTGACAAAAACATAACTTTACTCAGTGAACAAGAAGACTTTGTAATAAATCCTTCTGCACAGTATGCCTTACTGTTCTGTTTTCAGCCACAACGTACAGCCTCAAGTCTTCACAAAGTAAGCAATGGCAGACTTTACACTTGTGGCTCTTTGGTAGAGTTGCCTGACTTTTAGGGCAAAAAATATCTCACTGAGAAAGTGTTATTACGAATATTTTGTCAGGCATTAAAACATGGCAATGACCACCAAATTACTATCTTTAAAGGTGACCGTTGAGGTTTGTAGTGTGGCTGGTGCACTTGACTTTCAAACCAACTCCGTTTACACATTGCACACGTACAGTTAAAACAAGAACTGCCTTGTTTTATGATTTTCTTTTTGGATCCCCCCCCTCCCTTTTTTTCCTCCCCAATTGTATCCGGCCAACTACCCCACCCTTCCGAGTTGTCCCGGTCTCTGCTCCACCCCCTCTGCTGACCCAGGGAGGGCTGGAGACTACCACATGCCTCCTCTGATACATGTGGAGTCACCAGCCGCTTCTTTTCACCTGACAGTGAGGAGTTTCACCAGGGGGACGTAGCGCATGGAAGGATCACACTATTCCCCCTAGTCCCCCCCCCCCCGAACAGGCACCCCGACCGACCAGAGGAGGCGCTAGTGCAGTGACCAGGACACATATCCACATCCGGCTTCCCACCTGCAGACACGGCCAATGTGTCTGTAGGGACGCCCGACCAAGCCGGAGGTAACATGGGGATTCGAACCACTGAGCCCTATGTTGGTAGGCAACGGCATAGACCACTACACCACCCAGACGCCTGCCTTGTTTTATGATTTATGAACAATCAGGATCGATGTGTGCTTTGCGTCCACTGAATTGGATCATTGTCTTAGACCTGCAGTGCAGACGTTTTGTCTCTACCTTCTGGCTTTGAGATTAATTGCTTCTCTTCTTTCAGTGCTCTCCAACAAAGACTAGCTACGTGTTTGTCCTCGTCGTTGATCACTCTTTTGTTGACTTTAATCCTTCCTCTGAACGCGGAGTTTCTTTGTTTTCTGGAGCATCAGAAACATTTCTGGGACACTTCTTAGGTTTTCCGCCATTACTTTCAAGCCCAGAAGCTTTCTGGCAGAAAGCCCTGAAGGCAAGCCAGTCAGAGGCATGTGAAAACTTTCATCACACAGAAGTTCAGCTCTGGTAAAGCAATCACTGCTGGTTGATGTAAAACATCACTATGCATCAGCTCAGGGGCATCAGCACTAGGCCTGTCAGATAGCATTTGAAATTCGAATGTACATTCGAATTATGGTAATAATATTCGAATTTGAATATGAAAATATGAAATTCGATTTTTTGTAATATATTTTTTTAATATATTTTTCCCCCTTATTAATATTATTATTATTAATGCACACACGTTTAAATGGAAATAAATGATGGTTTCGTGAAACGTATTTTATGAAAATAAGCATAGCCTACATCCGTAGTAAAACCGGAAATTAAAAAGCTCTTGTCAGTTCCCACGCCGAGCGGGCGGGCTCATAGAACACAGGAAATGGCGGAATCCGAGAAGAACGTTGGCTGTGACCCAAGCGCTAGCACTAGCACTAGCACATCTCCTGCGAGAGTCATTCATACTCCACAACATCTGAGAAGTTACGTATGGAAATTCTTTGGGTTTTGGGCTGTTAATGGGAAAATCGAAGAGAGAATATATCCACACCTCGGGAAGATGGCTCAGAGATACCTCGCCGTGCCAGGGACATCGTGCGCTCTGAGCGTGTCTTTTCTGATGCGGGAAACATAGTCACCAAAAAAAGGAGCGCTCTCGAGTCTGAACACGTGGACGCTTTGGTTTTTCTCGCAAACCACTATTAGCACAACTTCTTATACTACTACAGTGAGTAGGACTCTTGATTTTATTTTTTTAAGCCCCGTGGGTCATGGATAATTTACTATGCCTATGTTACTTACGGTAAATTCGTTAACACCATCTGGCCTTTTCCTAGTCAGATTTATTTTACTTGTATGTTACTTAGAGTAGGCCCTAGTTAACATCATCTGGCCTTTTCCTAGTCAGATTTATTTTATGTTTAGGGGTGCTCAACAACAGTTTTTGGACTAATATGTGTGGACAATGTGCTGGAGTTGTATGTTGTCATAAATATGCTGTTAATAAAAACACGGGCTACAATAGACTTACTCTCTCTGTATTGATTTTTGGGGGTGATATGCAAATTCAAGGTATTCGAATGCCATTCGAACCTCAGTGTGTAATATTCCTTATTCGTTCGAGGCCTATTTTTGGCATTCGTTCACAGCTCTAATCAGCACAGGAATGGCACCCCAGACTACTACTACTACTACTACTACTACTACTACTACTACTACTACTTTCGGCTGCTCCCGTTAGGGGGCGCCACAGCGGATCATCTGTTTCCATCTCTTCCCGTCCTCTGCATCTTCCTGTCACACCAGCCACCTGCATGTCCTCCCTCACCACATCCATAAACCTCCTCTTTGTCCTTCCTCTTCTCCTCTTCCCTGGCAGCTCCATATTCAGCATTCTACTCCCAGTATACCCAGCATCTCTCCTCCACACATGTCCACACCATCTCAATCTTGTCTCTCTTGCTTTGTCTCCAAACCGTCCAACCTGAGCTGTCTCTATAATATACTCCTTCCTAATCTTGTCCTTCTTCATCACTTCCAATGAAAAGCTTATCATCTTCAACTCTGCCACCTCCAGCTCCACCTCCTATCTTTTCCTCAGTGCCACTGTCTCCAGACCATACAACATAACTGGTCTCACAACCATCTTGTAAACCTTCCATTTAACTCTTTTACTCTTCTGTCACGAATCATTCCTGACACTCTTCTCCTCCCACTCCACCCTGCCTGCACTATCTTCTTCACCTCTCTTCTGCACTCCCCGTTACTATGGACAGCTGACCCCAAGTATTTAAACTCAAATACCTTCGTCACCTCTACTCCTTGCATCCTCACCATCCCACTGTCCTCCCTCTCATTCACGCATAGGTATTCTGGCTTGCTCCTACTGACTTTCATTCCTCTTCTCTCCAGTGCATACCTCCACCTCTCCAGGCTCTCCTCAAACTGCACCCTACTCTCGCTACCAATCCCAAGTCATCCACAAACATCATAGTCCACGGAGAATGTCACCTCAGACACCAGATTTGAAACTCCGGTATACTGCGAAATACAGAGTGGTTTACCTGGCGGTGATAGGATTAATCATCACTGTGTGAACTCCTTTGGCAAGGGCTTGAATGTCATGGACATTCATTTACATGGAAAAGTCCCGCACTCTAGCTTTAAGAATCGAGCTATCGACCCAGGTCGATGTATCGTTAAACCCCTACGCCTAATAAAGGTAAGACAGACAGAAACAGAGACAGAGGGAAGGGGTTATAGATGAGAGGAGTTGCATTTTTCTAATGGAAGACAGGTAAATGAACTATAAGTGATTGCCTGACCTACTGACAATGCACATCAATCATTACAACAGACAACTCATCTGACCAATCACAGAACAGTTCAATCTTAACCAATAAAGCAGACCTGGGCACATGTGTGCCATGAGAATGCAGTTTTTCCTTCCAAACAATCACACCACCTTTCATATTTCAAGAAGACGAAGGAACACAGGGTGACATATAAGAGTGGATGAAAGTGCACACAGGTGGACTACATCTTATGTAGGAGGTGCGATCTGAAAGGGATTGGAGACTGCACAGTGGTGACAGGGGAGAACGTAGCTAGGCAGCATCAGATGGTGGTCTATAGGATGACTTTGGAGACCAAGAAGAGGAAGCCAGTGAAGGCAGAGCCAAGGATCAAATGGTGGGAGTTGAAGAAGGAAGACTGTTGTGTGGAGTTCAAGGAGGAGGTAAGACAGATACTGGGTGGTAGTGAAGAGTTGTCGGATGGCTGGACAACCACTGCAGAAATAGTGAGGGAGACAGCTAGGAAGGTACTTGGTGTGTCATCAGGACAGAGGAAGGAAGACAAGGAGACTTGGTGATGGAATGAGGAAGTACAGCAAAGTATACAGAGGAAGAGGTTGGCAAAGAAGAAGTGGGGTAGAGAGATGAGGAAAGTAGACAGGAGTACAAGGAGATGCAGCATAAAGCAAAGCGAGAGGTGGCAAAGGAAAATATATATGGTGAGTTGTATGAGAGGTTAAACACTAAGGAAGGAGAAAAGGGCTTGTACCGATTGGCTAGACAGAGGGACCGAGCTGGGAACAACAACTACAACTAATTGTTGTATAGCGCCTTTCAAGGAACCCAAGGACGCTTTACACTAGATAAGAAAAAAAGAGAGATTAAAACAAAGATCAATAGACGACAGACCATAGGCCTTAGTAAAAAGGTAAGTTTTCAGTAGTCTTTTAAAATTGTCCAAAGAAGCAGCATTGGGGGGGCTGCCACACTAAAGGCTCTATACCAAAAAGTCCCCAGGCTGGCTTGGGGGATGGAAAGCAGGCCCGTGTCTGCAGACCGCAGATTCCAGGATGGAATATAGGTCTGATAGGTACGGGGGGGGGTATGGGCATGGTGGGATTTATAGGTGAGGAGGATTTTATAAGACATGCGGGATTTGACCGGGAGCCAGCGACGGGAGCCAGCGACGGGAGCCAGCGAAGGTGGACAAGGGTGGGAGTGATGTGTTGCCGGGGCTTGGTGCGGGTAAGCACCCTGGCAGCTGAATTCTGCACATACTGAAGCCTGTCTAGGGTTTTTCTAGGTACCACAGACAGGACTGCATTGCAATAATCCAGATGGGAGGTGATGAAGGCATGGATGAGGAAGGATGTGCGACAGGTTAGGGCAATCAAGGATAGAGATGGAAATGTGTTGACAGGAGAACAGAGTGTGTTCACAAGGTGGAAGCAGTACTTTGAGGGGCTGATGAATGAAGAAAATGAGAGAGAGAGAAGGTTGGATGATGTGGGGAGAGTGAATCAAAAAGTGTGGTGGATTAGCAAGGAGGAAGTGACGACAGCTATGATGAGGATGAAGAGTGGAAAGGCAGTTGGTCCTGATGCCATACCTACGGAGTGTTTTGGAGAGATGGCAGTGGGGTTTTAAATAGGTTGTTTAATACAATCTTGGAAAGTGAGATGATGCCTGAGGAGGGGAGAAGAAGCATACTGGCACTGATTTTCAAGAGCAGGGGCCATGTGCAGAACTGTAGCAACTAGAGGTATAAAGTTGACCAGCCACAGCATGAAGATATGGGAAAGAGTAATAGAAGCTAGGTTAAGAGGAGAGATGATGATTAGAGAGCGGTAGTTCGGTTTCATGCCACGAAAGAGCACCACAGATGTGATGTTTGCTTTGAGAATGTTGATGGAGAAATCTAGAGAAGGCCAGAAGGAGTTACATTGTGTCTTTGTGGATTTTGAGAAAGCATACGACAGGGTGCCGAGAGAGGAGGTGTGGTATTGTATGAGGAAGTCGGGAGTAGCAGAGAAGTATGTAGGAGTGGTGCAGGATATGTATGAGGGAAGTGTGACAGTGGTGAGGTGTGTGGCTGGAATGACAGATGGGTTCAAGGTGGAGGTGGGATTACATCAAGGATCGGCTCTGAGCCCTTTCTTGCTTGCAACGGTGATGGACAGGTTGATGGACAAGATCAGGCAGGAGTCTCTGTGGACTATGATGTTCATGGATGACATTGTGATCTGTAGCAATAGTAGAGTGCAGGTTGAAGAAAGCCTGGAGAGGTGGAGTGGAGGTATGCACTGGAGAGAAGAGGAATGAAAGTCAGGAGCCGCAAGACAGACTATCTATGCATGAACAAAATGGAGGACAGCGCAATGGTGAGGATGCAAGGGGTAGAGGTGACGAAGGCGTATGAGTTTAAATACTTGGGTTCAAAGTAACGGGGAGTGCAGAAGAGAGGTGAAGAAGAGAGTGCAGGCAGGGTGGAGTGGGTGGAGAAGAGTGTCAGGAGTGATTAGTGACAGAAGGGTACCAGCAAGAGTTAAAGGGAAGGTTTACAAGATGGCTGTGAAACCAGCTATGTTGTATGGTTTGGAGACAGTGGCACTGATGAAAAGACAGGAGGAGGAGCTGGAGGTGGCAGAGTTGAAGATGATAAGATTTTCATTGGGAGTGATGAAGAAGGACAGGATTAGGAAGGAGTATATTAGAGGGACAGCTCAGGTTGGACGGTTTGGAGACAAAGCAAGAGAGACAAGATGGAGATGGTGTGGACATGTGTGGAGGAGAGATGCTGGGTATACTGGGAGAAGGATGCTGAATATGGAGCTGCCAGGGAAGAGGAGAAGAGGAAGGCCAAAGAGGAGGTTTATGGACGTGGTGAGGGAGGACATGCAGGTGGCTGGTGTGACAGAGGAAGATGCAGAGGACAGATCCGACTATGGCCGGATTTGATGAAGCAGCAATAATTGGCAGCGCTGTTTTCGGGGGGGGGGGGGGGGGGGGCGGAGTCGGCTTGTGTTCGTCACATGAATGCGTCTCTGTGGGTGTTGGAAAAAGCAGTGGTTCGGCCTGGAGTCGCCTTGTCACGAAAGTGGGGAGGCGTCTCCTTTGAGACTGCCGGCCAGAGAGATGCAGTTGGCGAATGCATGCAGTACGAGGGTGGGTGTTCGAATTAAAATAGGGATCGATTGGCCACTAAATTGGGAGAAAAAGGGAAAAATCCATAATAAACTTTAAAAAAAAGGAAGATGCAGAGGACAGGAAGAGATGGAAATGGATGATCTGCTGTGGCGACCCCTAAAAGGAGCAGCCAAAAGTAGTAGTAGATTACAACAGAGATGCAATTTTCTTAACTTATTAGACTGTTCTAGCTGTTATATTATTTGTCTCTACCTGTTTGGACATCATATCCACATTACTAATATAATAAATATTTTGTGCGAGTACCAATAGTCATCACTACAATAGTCATCACAACTTGTCTGTGAATGTTCTCATTCATCCAGGTCATAATTATCCAAAGGAATTGAATCAAGTTGGATGAGAGGCAAAACGTCTTCACGGATATATAACCAAGTCCAGTTGCACTTGATTCAATTCCTTTCGTTAGTCATCACTACTATCATCAAAATATTGATATCGAGGTATTCGGTCAAAAATAGTGATATTTTATTTTATCCATATCGCCCAGCCCTACACACAGCATTTCATCTTAAATCAAATGTTAAACAGTAAAATATGGACTACATTTACATAGCGCTTTTCTACCCAGCATAGTGCTCCAAGTGCTGTACAGCTAATGCCTTACATGCACAAGATACACATTCACACACACTGACAACACAGGCTGCCATGCAAAGCGCCAATTTGCTCATCAGAAGCAGTACAAGGTTCAGTGTCTTGCTCAAGGACACTTCAACACGAAGTGAAGCACAGCCGAGATTGAACCACTAACCTTCCAACTGCTGATCAACAGCTCAACCTCCTGAATCACTGCCGCACCACAATCTTTCCGGTCATGTTGGCAAACATTTCTAATAGAAACCCTGACACATATCCAATACATGTACACCAGCATTTCCATAAGGAGGCTAAGCTTGGAAATAAAACTGTTGCCACTCAAATTGTCCGAGACTTTAACTTTTGTGCTCCAACATCAAATATCATCCTTCAAAGGCAGAGATGGACAAAGTACACAACTCCATTACTTGAGTCAAAGTATTGACACTCCTGGTCAAATATTACTCCAATACAACTGAAAGTTGTTCAGTGAACTTTTCATTTGAGTTTAAGTACTGGAGCACATGCTTTTAAAAATACTTAACGGGTGGCATGGCGGTCTATTCCAGTGCCTACCAACACAGGGATCGCCGGTTCGAATCCCAGTTTTACCTCCGGCTTGGTCGGGTGTCCCTAAAGACACAATTGGCCGTGTCCGCGGGTGGGAAGCCGGATGTGGGTATGTGTCCTGGTCACTGCACTCACGCCTCCTCTGGTCAGTCAGAGCACCTGTTCGGGGGGAGGGGGGACTGGGGGGAACAGCATGATCCTCCTACGTGCTACATCCCCCTGGTGAAACTCCTCACTGTCAGGTGAAAAGAAGCGGCTGGTGACTCCATATGCATGGGAGGAGGCATGTGGTAGTCTGCAGCCCTCTCCGGATCGACAGAGGGGGTGGAGCAGAGACCGGGACGGCTCGAAGGAGTGGGGTAATTGGCCAAGTACAATTGAGAGAAAAAGGAGGGAAAAAATCCCCCAAAAAATTAAGTATTCAAGAGTACATTCTCTTTTTAAATGTCAATGCATTGTTGCCACACTGCATCAACACAACCTAATGACTCCACCAACCTACTGAATGCACTGACTTGCTTGTAGAACCTGTAGAATAAAAGCCTTGTAGACTGTGCTACAAAGCTAAAATTAAACTGTTCATATAAAAATCACCTCCGGTGGCGTTGTCTCCATGCATGGATAGCAGTGACTGCGAATGCTATTTTGCGGTCCATAGCAAGATCACCTACTCATAGGAAAATAAATTCCCTCCAAAACATATTTTTTTCAGTCAGTGGGAATGGGGTTCATGCATATACTGGGCGACATATTAATGGCCCTGCCTTTAAGAAAATACATACAACTCCATGATGGATATAGCAAAGACGATGTAAATATCCATTATCTGATCCATCCATTATCCAAACCGCTTATCCTGCTCTCAGGGTGGCGGGGATGCTGCAGCCTTTCCCAGCAGTCACTGGGCGGCAGGCGGGGAGACAACCTGGACAGGCCGCCAGGCCATCACAAGGCCGATGCAAATATAACATAAGTAAATATAAAACATAATACATTTTTTCGAAAACTGATGCATTCCTGTCAATACATTTGTAGCCCACTTCCTCAAAACTACGTTAGCAACGCCACAAGCTGGCTGCAGCCAGCGACACAGCAACATACAGCAATAAAGTCACTGCCAGTGTGAGTGCAGGGTAACAGGAACCTTCATAGAAATGTAGTGGAGTCAAAAGTACAATATTTGTCTTTCAAACGTAGAGGAGTAAAAGTTATAAGTTTCCAAAAAAATTAATACTCAAGTAAGGGTCAGATACTCGAAAAATGTACTTAAGTACAGTACTCAAGTAAACGTACTTCGTTACCGTCCACCCCTGTTCATAAATGACAGGCATAGGCACAAGTCCACGAATACTGGGATAGCCTCCAGCACTTTACCTGTGCCCCATCCATACGTGGTTGTGTCAGGAAGGGCATCCGATGTAAAATTTTGCCAGATCAGTATGCAGATTGACAAGAACATACCAGATCGGTCAAGGCCCAGGTTAACAACGGCCACCATTGGTGCTGAACCTCACCAGGTACCAATGGAAACTATCAAATCTGCTGTGTCGACCCCTGAGAAACGGGACAAGCCGAAAGAAGAAGAAGCAGGCTAATAAATCTCCATGCTTACTGCTCTGGACTGAGTTGTTTCTATCTTTAAGATGCAGATCAATGGTTAATCATTTCAGCACAGCTTGCAAGCTACCCATACAAGACCTAGGTGATGTGTACCCCAACTGGAAGAAATTAGCCAAGACTTCTATGATTATCTGCATTTCCAGTGTGCCACCTGAGAGAATAAACCCCTATTTATAGATACGCGCAGGAATACACACAAACGTATAAACCCAGGTTTGTTTTTGCAGCTGACCACTGTGATCGGCTGAATTTAAATCTACTGGACATTTGAGAAATTTACTGGAAATCCAAATGCCAGGAGACACTTCAGCAAGATCACATATGAACAGCTCGCAAGTCGTGCTGAAATGTTAACTACCATATTCATGAAGTGACGTCATCATGAGCACCAAATCATCACCGAATACCATGTTTGACTTTGACGATGAAGACGATGAAAAAAATACAAAACAAATGGCATCATTTTATAAAACAAAAGCATTAAGTGCGATTTATTTTTCTCCCAGTTAGACCAGCAACAATCTTATTTACCGGCTTTGAATGTTATTTAGTTGGCCAACAGCCTGCTCATGCCAGCTAACAGAAATGCACATACATTCATACATGCACATCCACACACTCATACATGCATAAACACAGCTCAGACCCATGAACACATCTACCTCCATCCTGTAACGCCTCATCATGTCACACAAACGCGTCACAGGAAGTGAGAGCGCCGACCTGTGGTGGGTCTCTGCTGTAGTGGTCGAACAGGGGGGGGGGCGTCCCGGTAGTGTAGTGTTGCCCACCAACACCTCGCCTCGGTCGGGCGTCCCTACAGACACAACTTCCAGCTTTTGCTTGGTTCACATTTCATGTCACATCTCAAGATCTGATTGTCGCTGAAACAAGCAAATTGCAAACTTGTAAAATAAATTCAGCTAATCCTCTGATGAGAAACTAGCTGAGCTTACTAACGTCATGGTTTTCAATAAAACACGCCACTCTGCGGGGCATCCGGGTAGCGCAGCAGTCTACTCCGTTGCCTTCCAACACAGGGATCGACCCGATCCCCGATCCACGGCATCGGTATCGGGTCGATACTGGTCCAGCACGCTGGATCGGATATCGGAGGGGAGAAAAACACATGATCCGTTACCTACCCGAAACAATCCACGGGGAAATCTAGCGGAAACCATCGCCTAAACGCTTATATATTGTTTCTTCGTCGTCTTTGTCTTTTTCTTCTTCGTCTTCTGCTTCTTCTTCTTCTTCTCTCGGTTTACTGGCTGATCGCAAACAACTTTAAGGTGCATACTGCCACCTACTGTACCGTGTGTGTGTGTGTGTGTGTGTGTAACACCTACTGTGTGTAACACGTTAGCAGTGTCACACCTACTGTGTGTAACATCTTCTTTCTGGCTTCTTCATATTAGCACGTCCCGTGCCGCGCACCTCCGGTTGGCGAATATTTTTTTCCTACGATGAATCCGGAAGGTTCCCGCCCCCAGGCGCTAGGATTGGCCAGATGTGCCTGTCAGTCAAGGCCGATGCGAACGCACAACAACCCTAACCCCAACCCTAGCCACGTTTACTAGCCGTTAGCAACAACCCTAACCCTAGCCACGTTTACTAGCCGTTAGCCACAACCCCAACCCTAGCCAGGTTTACTAGCCGTTAGCCACAACCCTAACCCTAGCCACGTTTACTAGCCGTTAGCCACAACACCAACCCTAGCCACGTTTACTAGCCGTCAGCCACAACCCCAACCCTAGCCACGTTTACTAGCCGTTAGCCACAACCCTAACCCTAGCCACTTTGCTAGCGAACTGTTAGCCATTAGCCACGTTTGCAACCAAGCTACCTGTGCCATCTTAACTGCGTGTCTAAGGTAAGCGAATATTTTTTTCCTAGGATGAAAACGGAAAGTTGACTGACAGGCAGATCTGGCCAATCCTAGCGCCTGAGGGTGGGAACTTTCCGGATTCATCCTCGGAAAAAAATATTGGCCTCTGGTTGAGCAGCGCAGCGTGTGACGTGATAGCAACAGTCGCAGCATTAGTCGTACGTTACGTGTGTGAGGGTGAACTACCTGTACTGTGGGATAGGGAACTACTTGTGGGACTACCTGTGGGATAGTGAACTACCTGTGGGACTACCTGTGGGATAGTGAACTACCTGTGGGACTACCTGTGGGATAGTGAACTACCTGTGGGACTACCTGTGGGATAGTTAACTACCTGTGGGACTACCGGTGGGATAGTTAACTACCTGTGGAATAGTTAACTACCTGTGGGACTACCTGTGGGATAGTTAACTACCTGTGGGATAGTGAACTACCTGTGGGATTACCTGTGGGATAGTTAACTACCTGTGGGACTACCTGTGGGATAGTGAACTACCTGTGGGACTACCTGTGGGATAGTGAACTACCTGTGGGACTACCTGTGGGATAGTTAACTACCTGTGGGACTACCTGTGGAATAGTTAACTACCTGTGGGACTACCTGTGGGATAGTTAACTACCTGTGGGACTACCTGTGGGATAGTTAACTACCTGTGGGATAGTGAACTACCTGTGGGACTACCTGTGGGATAGTTAACTACCTGTGGGACTACCTGTGGGATAGTGAACTACCTGTGGGATAGTGAACTACCTGTGGGACTACCTGTGGGATAGTTAACTACCCGTGGGACTACCTGTGGGAGTTAACTACTTGTGGGACTACCGGTGGGATAGTTAACTACCTGTGGGATAGTTAACTACTTGTGGGACTACCTGTGGGATAGTTAACTACCTGTGGGATAGTTAACTACCCGTGGGATAGTGAACTGCCTGTGGGATAGTTAACTACTTGTGGGACTACCTGTGGGATAGTTAACTACCTGTGGGATAGTTAACTACCCGTGGGACTACCTGTGGGATAGTTAACTACTTGTGGGACTACCTGTGGGATAGTTAACTACCTGTGGGATAGTTAACTACTTGTGGGACTACCTGTGGGATAGTTAACTACCTGTGGAACTACCTGTGGGACAGTTAACTACCTGTGGGACTACCTGTGGGATAGTTAACTACCTGTGGGACTACCTGTGGGATAGTTAACTACTTGTGGGACTACCTGTGGGATAGTGAACTACCTGTGGGATAGTTAACTACCTGTGGGACTACCTGTGGGATAGTTAACTACCTGTGGAACTACCTGTGGGATAGTTAACTACCTGTGGGATAGTTAACTACCTGTGGGACTACCTGTGGGATAGTTAACTACTTGTGGGACTACCTGTGGGATAGTTAACTACCTGTGGGATAGTGAACTACTTGTGGGACTACCTGTGGGATAGTTAACTACCTGTGGAACTACCTGTGGGACAGTTAACTACCTGTGGGACTACCTGTGGGATAGTTAACTACATGTGGGACTACCTGTGGGATAGTTAACTACTTGTGGGACTACCTGTGGGATAGTTAACTACCTGTGGGATAGTTAACTACCTGTGGAACTACCTGTGGGATAGTTAACTACCTGTGGGACTACCTGTGGGATAGTTAACTACCTGTGGGACTACCTGTGGGATAGTTAACTACCTGTGGGATAGTGAACTACCTGTGGGACTACCTGTGGGATAGTCATGCGAGTGGTGGGGACGAATTTCCGAGTAAAAAAAAATCCCACAGCCGGATGCAAAATAAAGCAGCTAGGTGAGGAAAGTCAGTTTAAACTGTTAATGTTATTTATTTGGAGTGTTCTACATATTTAAGTTGCTTTTTACACTGCCATGTGCACATAGCTGCACTGTAAGGGATAGTTTTTTCTTTTTGTTTTTACAATGCTGAAGGCTGATTGTTTTGACTCTAATTCTGTTTGCTTTAAGTACTGCAGTACCTGGTTTTTGTTTTGTTTTGTTTTATAGTGTTTGTATAAAGGGTGGCAGTCTTTCATAACCAACTGTTGTTGTGGACTATATGCTGGGGAAGTATTTGTTCTCCATTCGAGTGGGTTTTTTTAGGTTGGTAAGTGGCTATCATAAGCAAAGGGCTTCCGTGTATTTTATGATTATTATTGTTATTATTATTATTTGTACACGCAGGTGGCTGGTGTGACAGAGGAAGATGCAGGGGACAGGAAGAGATGAAAACAGATGATCCGCTGTGGCGCCCCCTAATGAGAGCAGCTGGAAGTAGTAGTGGTGGTACAAGAGTAAAACAAAATATTGGATTGATATCGGTATCGGCAGATTGACAAAGCTGGGATATCGGTATCGGCAGATAGACAAAGTGAAAAAGCGGTATCGGAACATCCCTACGTTACCTCCAGCTTGGTGGGGCGTCCCTACAGACACAATTGGCCGTGTCTGTGGGTGGGAAGCCGGATGTGGGTATGTGTCCTGATCACTGCACTAGCACCTCCTCTGGTCGGTCGAGGCGCCTGTTCGGGGGGAGGGGGAACTGGGGGGAATAGCGTGATCCTCCCACGCACTACGTCCCCCTGGTGAAACTCCTCACTGTCAGGTGAAAAGAAGCGGCTGGTGACTCCACATGTATGGGAGGAGGCATGTGGTAGTCTGCAGCCCTGCCCGGATAAGCAGAAACCAGGACAGCACAGAAGAGCTGGGTAATTGGCCGGATACAATCGGGGAGAAAAAAAGGGGGGGGGCCAAAAACAAAACATGCCACTTTGTCTACAAAATTCACAGAATCACACTCTAGTTGTAATTGTGAAACCAATTTTGTGATGTTTGCTGTGTGCTTGAATTGAGATGGTTTCCGAAAAACGTCAAGTCTTGTGTTACAATCAGTCAAGTGATAATTTAACTTGAGTCAGTCTAATAGTGCTTGTGATTGTATACTTATGTGGGAAGACCTCCAAAGCAGCTCTTGGATGCCCCATGCACAACTAGAAATCTTCCTTCAACTCAATCCCTGCCAACTCTCCACCCCTCCCAGCATGTAAACTGTGTGTAATCCAGCCAACAGTACAGTGCTCCTGACTACACCACAGAACCTGGTGTCCTGCTGTGCCGGACCAACCTTTGTTCTCATCAGGTTGTGACCCACACAACCAGACTAACAGCAGTGTATGATGGGGCATGAGGATGGATACAAGTTGACAACATTGTTAACACAAACAAAAACTGCAGGTCATATTTCAGCCCTTACTAAATGTTCTCACTGAGGGGAAAACAGATTCTAGTAGATTTCACCCCTCAATGTTCAAGTCATTTCAGACAGATAACCTTCAAAAAGGTTTCAAAGTCCTGCACATATAGATGTCTGAAAACACTGAAAAGCTGTCCAAAGTACCCTTGAGGACAGGCAGCCAAACAAAAACAAACGAGTACAAATCAAGATAAAGGCATGGTTACCGACAGACAGACAGGTTCTGTCTATAGATACAGCTGAGGCGAGCCCTGCTTTATCACCACACGGTTTCAAGGCTTAACATTAAACACCCCTCGTCAATAATACACTGACAAGGTCCAACCCATGATGATGTCTTGTTCTGAGATGGTTTTAGGGAACTGACCCACTCTTTAAACCCTGTCTTCGTCCTGATAAACTCGAGTCTCCTCTGCCTCTAGGTAAGTCCACCTCAGTTTGGGTTGTGCTCCCGAGGCCAGCATCCTCCACTGTCATGGCAATGATGCATCGACAACTTACTTTGGGAATGTTGCCAACCTGGTTCTGACCAGTTCAAGAACCTGCAAAATGGCCCGGATTGTGATAATGATTACTTTGGAATTGGAAGAAAATAATTCTATTGAAATGAATGTCACACACTGACCTTTTGTCTTGCCTCCTCATACTGGTCGTGCTGTCGAGCTCTACCTGGATGTGGACTACTTAATGAAAGGCTGGTGTGTGGTTTCAAACCAGCAAACCCTTAAGAACAGCGGTCAACTAGTTGACGAGGTTTCACGGTTCAGCCATATGGAATATTAAACTAGGCGGACATCAAAACAATATTTTGCACAAGGGGAAACAACCAGTGCTGGTGACCACCAGCCGGTTACAATGGTCCCCAGGTACGGCGGTGATCAGTGGTGTTTAGTGGTGTAGTGATCAGTGATCAGTGGTGTAGTGATCAGTGATCAGTGGTGTAGTGATCAGTGATCAGTGGTGTAGTGATCAGTGATGTAGTGATCAGTGATGTAGTGATCAGTGGTGTAGTGATCAGTGATGTAGTGATCAGTGATGTAGTGATCAGTGATGTTGTGATCAGTGATCAGTGGTGTATTGATCAGTGATCCGTGGTGTAGTGATCAGTGATCCGTGGTGTAGTGATCAGTGATCAGTGGTGTAGTGATCAGTGATCAGTGGTGTAGTGATCAGTGATCAGTGGTGTAGTGATCAGTGATGTAGTGATCAGTGATGTAGTGATCAGTGATGTAGTGATCAGTGGTGTGGTGATCAGTGATCAGTGATGTAGTGATCAGTGATCAGTGGTGTAGTGATCAGTGATCAGTGATGTAGTGATCAGTGATGTAGTGATCAGTGATGTTGTGATCAGTGGTGTATTGATCAGTGATCCGTGGTGTAGTGATCAGTGATCAGTGGTGTAGTGGGTGGCGTTTGCCCGTTAGCTGGGTTTAAGTGTGGCGACGCGCTGCTGGGAGTTTCCTGCAGAGCGGACACTGGGCACTTCTGCGCTGCTAGCATTAGCCACATGCTAGCTGTTAGCGCGCATCACTAGCGAGTGTGCGGGCGGTGTGGCGACAGAACGAGCGCTCTCCCAGCACCCGGGATCAAACCTGTGTCACCGACAGCCCGTTAACGTGGCCGTTGTGTGTGTCTGCGTCGTCCCGGCGAGCGGGAGTCGGCAGTAGGAAGGAGAAAAGAAAAGCTCTCTTACGACACTGCTGCGACTCGCTTCTTCCTCTCCAGCTTCCCGGAACAACTTGAAGCAAGTTTAGACCCAACAACCGCCGACTTCTCCCCAACGCCGCCGCCGCCGCCTGCCGTCTCACACGCCCGCCGCCGCCGCCGCCGCCGCGTCCGTGGCCACCGCCGTCATACGTGTCCCGTTGTCCCGTGGCAAGAGCGCAGACGAGCACGCTCAAAGTTGAAGCAGACGCTCCGCCATGTTTGGCAGCAACCGCAGCACCGCCTGTCAGCGGCAGGAGGAGAAGTAGGGCTCGGCAAACAGCAGCGGATGTCTGGGTGGAGAAGCGCTAGTCCTGCGGGCAAGACGCCTTTTGAGCAACGGCCACGATCGAAGAAACGTGTGCGGGAAAGCGCGCACCGTCCGGGCTGCTCGGGGCCGACTGCTCGGACGAGTGTTGTGGAACGGTGTGTGTGACCCTGCGGAGGAGGACGGTACAGCGCTGCTGTGGTGAAGCGCCCACACTGTCATCACACGGAGCGCAGCAGCACCCGGACCGGATCTCTGACTCCACCGGAGCGGATGTTGGTTCAACGGAGCGCACACGCACACACACACACACACACACACACACGCACGCACGCACACACATGCAATTTTTTTCTTTTTTCTCACAATAATGCGATGATAGAATACACAGACCTACAACTGAAGACAGGACATAACGATAACAAAACCGATATTGTTTAATAATTTTGTTACTGGTTATATAACATGAATGAGTAACTACTACTACTACTACTGCTGCTACTACTACTACTACATGCCCTCCCTCACCACATCCATAAACCTCCTCTCTGGCCTTCCTCTTCTCCTCTTCCCTGGCAGCTCCATATTCAGCATCCTTCTCCCAGTATACCCAGCATCTCTCCTCCACACATGTCCACACCATCTCCATCTTGTCTCTCTTGCTTTGTCTCCAAACCGTCCAACCTGAGCTGTCCCTCTAATATACTCGTTCCTAATCCTGTCCTTCTTCATCACTCCCAATGAAAATCTTATCATCTTCATCTCTGCCACCTCCACCTCCACCTCCTGTCTTTTCATCAGTGCCACTGTCTCCAAACCATACAACATAGCTGGTCTCACAACCATCTTGTAAACCTTCCCTTTAACTCTTGCTGGTACCCTTCTGTCCCTTCTACCCTTCAACCACATCTGCTGTGTCTGATCATTTTCTCATCAAATTTGATGCATTATTGGCCTGTCCAGTTAATGTCAGCATAGATGTAATTGCCACTCGCCATATCGGTCCTTCCACTGTAGCTGCATTTGGCCAGCAGCTGCCTGAAGTCTTGGCTCCTGACACTGTGGTAAATGACTCTGTTGAAAATTTCACTAGTGGCTCTTCGACACTGTGTCTAAACTTACTAAAAAGCAGTCGTCTATTAGCTGCTCACCATTCACAGCCCATGAATTTCTAGATTTTTTCTGCAATAAGGTTGATGAGATCTTAAACAAAATTAGTTCTTCAACTCCATCTACTCCTGCAGATCCTGTCATACTAAATTCATATCTACACAATGAGTCACTGACAGTTCCAGTTATTACAGCTTTTGAGACTCTCTCTCTTGATACTTTGACTAAGTTCGTGTCAGCTTCTAAACCAACTGCTTGCCTACTTGATCCCTTACCAGCAAAACTTTTTAAAGACCTCTGGCCTTTTCTTGGACCTACAATGCTAGACATCGTTAATGTATCTCTTACTACTGGCATTGTTCCCAGCACTTTTAAGACAGCTGTGGTTAAACCTCTACTTAAAAAACCGCACCTTGATCCAGGGTCTCCTAATAACTATCAACCAGTCTCTAATCTTCCATTCTTCTCTAAAGTACTAGAGAGTTGTGTATCAACAACTTTGGACCCATACAAAAGAAAACCATCTATATGAACCTTCTCAGTCGGCTTTCACGCCCTGTCACTCCACTGAAACTGCTCTGACCAGAGTGGTAAATGATCTTCTACTGGCGATCGACTCTGATTCCACTTCTGTGCTTCTACTACTGGACCTCAGTGCAGCCTTTGACACCATTGATCACTGTATACTTTTAGATAGATTAAATTGTAATTTTGGTGTCTCTGGCTTAGCTCTCTCTTGGCTTAAGTCCTACTTATCTGGAAGAACACATTGTGTCTGCTATAATAATATTATATCAAAATTTTCTGACGTAAAATATGGTGTGCCTCAGGGCTCAGTTCTTGGCCCTCTACTTTTCTCTCTTTACATTACACCTCTTGGCCAAATTATACGCAATTATGGAATAAATTTCCATTGCTATGCTGATGATACTCAGTTGTATGTGCCTATAAGGGCTGATGATCATACTCAGATCACTAACTTAGAGGCCTGCTTGGCTACTGTGAAAAACTGGATGTCACTTAACTTTCTGCTTTTAAATTCAGATAAAACCGAGATGCTGGTCATTGGCCCTGCTAGACACAGACACCAATTTGATCAAATAATGATAACAATCGACAACTCTGTGGTTTCACAAAGTGTGGCAGCCAAAAATCTTGGTGTTACGTTTGATCCCAGCCTTTTCTTTGATAAGCACATTAAAGAAATCACCAAGACTGCCTTTTTTCACTTACGTAACATAGCTAAGATTCGGTCTTTTCTCTCCATGGATGAGACAGAGACTCTAATACATGCATTTGTTTCATCCAGACCTGATTACTGTAAGGTTCTGTTCTCAGGTCTGCCACATTCTAGTACTAAAAGTCTTCAGATGGTTCAGAATGCTGCTGCTAGAATCCTAACTAAATCTAGGAAATTTGACCATATTACACCAATTCTTGCCTCCCTTCATTGGCTTCCTATCCATGTTAGATCAGAGTACAAGGTGCTTCTGCTGACTAAAATCCTAAATGGGCTTGCTCCATCCTACCTGTCTGATCTCCTTAAACCTTACATGCCATCTCGAGCACTTCGTTCTCAAAATACAGGGCTCCTGTGTGTACCCAAAGTTAAAAAGAAGTCATCTGGTGGCAGCAGGGCCTTTTCCTATCGGGCTCCATTGTTGTGGAATAACCTGCCTGCTGCCATCAGACAACCAGAGTCTGTTGAGTCTTTAAATCCAAACTTAAATCTCATCTTTTTGCCTTAGTTTACAATTAGTTGCCTTTAAGTTGAGTGCTTCACAACCTGTACTGGATGGTGGGTTGGTTTTCTGTCTCAATGAATTTACCAACCACTGTTCTGCCCACCAGATTATCGAATATAGATTACAGAGTATAGATTATGACTAATTGATGACTTAATTGATTATGGCTAATGACTATTGCAAACTGTTCTCTTCTCTAACATGTCTTTTCTCTCTCTCTGAATGATGTCTTCTCCTTTCTCTTTTTCTGTGTTTGAATGGTGTCCTGTGAGTCTCTCTTGCGTGCATGTGCAGTTGGTTCTCCTCCCAGGTCTCCATGGTGATGGTGGTCGCCATTTGGATGCTGCCTGCCCTTCCACTCCTCACATAAGTTTTTCTTTTTTACATGATGATGCTTGTCGTGTGGCTTGGGTCCTGGACTGCTCCGTTGGCATGTCGACACTGCTTGGCATCCTGTGCATCATGTTCTTCATAAATGTTATGTCCATTATAATTCTGTTATCCTCTTTCAATGTTGTATTATGTAAATTGTGTGAACACAACATCCATTGCACACTGTCCATCTTGGGAGAGAGATCCCTCCTCTGTTGCTCTCCCTGAGGTTTCTTCCTAGTTTTCCTCCCTGTTAAAGGTTTTTTTTAGGGAGTTGTTCCTTATTCGATGAGAGGGTCTAAGGACAGGATGTTGTGTTGCTGTTAAGCCCACTGAGGCAAATTTGTAATTTGCGATATTGGGCTATACAAATAAAATTGATTTGATTTGATTGGTCATACATCACTCCTGACACTCTTCTCCACCCACTCCACCCTGCCTGCACTCTCTTCTTCACCTCTCTCCTGCACTCCCCTTAACTTTGGACAGTTGACCCCAAGTATTTAAACTCATATGCCTTCACCACCTCTACTCCTTGCATCCTCACCGTTCCACTGTCCTCCCTCTCATTCACGCATAAGTATTCCATCTTGCTCCTACTGATTTTCATTCCTCTTCTCTCCAGTGCATACCTCCACCTCTCCAGGCTCTCCTCAACCTGCACCCTATTCTCGCTACAGATCACAATGTCATCCGTGAACATCATAGTCCACAGAGACTCTTGCCTGATCACCTCCGTAAACCTGTCCATCACCATTGCAAACAAGAAAGGGCTCAGAGCCGATCCTTGATGTAATCCCACCTCCACCTTGAACCCATCTGTCATTCCAACCACACACCTCATCACTATCACACTTCCCTCATACATATCCTGCACCACTCCTACATCCTTCTCTGCTACTCCTGACTTCCTCATACAATACCACACCTCCTCTCTCAGCACCCTGTCATATGCTTTCTCTAAATCCACAAAGACACAATACAACTCCTTCTGGCCTTCTCTATACTTCTCCATCAACATTCTCAAAGCAAACATCACATCTGTGGTGCTCTTTCCTGGCATGAAACCATACTGCTGCTGCTGATCATCACCTCTCCTCCTCTTAACCTAGCTTCTATTACTCTTTCCCATATCTTCATGCTGTGGCTGATCCACTTTATACCTCTGTAGTTGCTACAGTTCTGCACATCACCCTTGTTCTTGAAAATCGGTACCAGTATGCTTCTTCTCCACTCCTCAGGCATCCTCTCACTTTCCAAGATTGTGTTAAACAATCTAGTTAAAAACTCCACTGCCATCTCTCCTAAACACCTCCATGCCTCCACAGGTATGTCATCAGGACCAACTGTCTTTCCACTCTTCATCCTCTTCATAGCTGCCCTCACTTCCTCCTTGCTAATCCACTGAACTTCCTGATTCACTATCCCTACATCATCCTACCTTCTCTCTCTCTCTCATTTTCTTCATTCATCAGCCCCTCAAAGTACTCCATCCACCTTCTCAGCACACTCTCCTCTCTTGCCAGCACATTTCCATCTCTATCCTTGATCAACCTAACCTGCTACACATCCTTTGCAGCTCGGTCCCTCTGTCTAGCCAATCGGTACAAGTCCTTTTCTCCTTCCTTAGTGTCTAACCTGTCATACAACTCACCATACGCCTTTTCCTTTGCCACCTCTCTCTTTGCTTTACGCTGCATCTTCTTGTACTCCTGTCTACTTTCTTCATCTCTCTGACTATCCCACTTCTTCTTTGCCAACCTCTTCCTCTGTACACTTTGCTGTACTTCCTCATTCCACCACCAAGTCTCCTTGTCTTCCTTTCTCTGTCCTGATGACACACCAAGTACCTTCCTAGCTGTCTCCCTCACTATTTCTCCAGTGGTTTTCCAGCCATCTGGCAACTCTTCACTACCACCCAGTGCCTGTCTTAACTCCTGCCTGAACTCCACTCAACAGTCTTCCTTCTTCAACTTCCACCATTTGATCTTCGGCTGTGTCTTCACTCGCTTCCTCTTCTTGGTCTCCAAAGTCATCCTACAGACCACCATCCGATGCTGCCTAGCTGCGCTCTCCCCTGTCACCACCTTGCAGTCTCCAATCCCTTTTAGATGGCGCCTTCTACATAAGATATAGTCCACCTGTGTGCACTTTCCTCCACTCTTTTACGTTACTCTGTGTTCCTCCCTCTTCTTGAAATATGAAAGCCACTTTTACTTTATGAATGAAAGCCACTTTTATTTTGCCATTGTAGGTTACAGGGAAATTTGTTCCCTGCATTTAACCCATCCTATTGTATAGGAACAGTTGGCAGCTGTAGCACGCGGGGACTAACTCCAGTTCTTATTTCCATTGTATTAAAAATGTGTTCACCACAGCCATTTCTATCTTTTTCACAAAATCCACCACCATCTGTCCTTCCACATTTCTCTCCTTGACACCATACCTACCCATCACCTCCTCATCACCTCTTTCCTTCACCAACATGCCCATTGAAGTCGGGTCCAATCAGCACCCTCTGCACCACTTCATCCAACTCACTCCAGAACTTGTCTTGATGCATGCTCAGTAATCCAGGTACGAACATCACAGAAGGCTGAATCCGTTCATCTGGATACAATGGTTATTGACAGATACGTTTCATCACTCAACTAAGTGACCTCTTCAGTCTGAAGATGTCACACACTCTTGACATACTCTTCCTTCAGTATTACCCCTACCCCCATTTCTCCTCCCATTCGCACCATGGTAGAAGAGTTTGAACCCACCTCCGATGCTCCTGGCCTTACTCCCCTTCCACCTGGTCTCTTGCACACACAGTATATCTACCTTTCTTCTCTCCATCATATCAGCCAGCTCTCTCCCTTTACCAGTCATAGTGCCAACATTCAAAGTTCTGACTCTCACCTCCACACTCCTACCCTTCCTCCTCTCCTGCTGCCTCTGGACATGCCTTCCCCCTTCTCCTTCGCCCAACAGTAGCATAGTTTCCACCGGCACCCTGCTGGCCAACAGTACCAGTGGTGGTCGTTGGTAATCCGGGCCTCGACTGATTTGGTACGGAAATCTGATTTATGAGCCACATGTTTGCATGAATACATGGATGAGTTACTGCTTAAGTTTTTATTTTCTGTGCTGAATGAAACACCAGACAAATTAACAGGAGGTTGTGGAGTCCATATTATGGCCCAGCTGAAAAAGAATTAACAGTCATTTATATGTATTTCTATAATTTAATTATTTTTAATTCAAATTTTCTTAAAAAAAACCCAAACATACAAAACATAATGTTACAGGACTGGTTCTCAAAAAGAAGGGGGGGAGCAATTAATATAAAATGAGGCACAGCACTTAAATAAGAGACACAATATAGTGGAATTAAGTAATTATTGTAAACATGGATCCCATTCATTCCCAATGTCCCCAATTCAATCATTTGTCCACAGTTAGTACCCACTTAGGTCCAAATTATATTTAACTCCCAGAGATTCCAACGGTTTCTTCAGTTCTGCAGAAAAAGATGAAACCTTCCATCAATGTAGTGTCCTAATTCTTCCAGAGTCACGACCTCGGAGAACAGAGTTCCACATGGAAGTAGAACGAGGGTCATCCCTGACCCACTTCACCATGATGGCTTTCCTTGCCAGCATTAGAAGCGACTGAACCACCTCCTCATACTGGTTAAGAGAGTCAGGGACATGTCCAAGCAGACATAGAAGTGGGTTTGCTGACACCTGTTCACCTACTGCTGTGCTGATGTTGCACATACTGCCCTCCCGAATAACTGAATTTTACTGCATTCCCACAAGCAATGCAGTCTAGTCTCCACACGAGTTTTACATTTGGGACAATTTGGTGAAATCCCTGCTTTATACTTACTATAAATAAACGGTGATATATAGATATCACATAGGATACCATATTGTACTTCTTTATATCTATTGAGGTTGAAATTCTGGAAGGCAACCGCACAATCTCATCCCCAACTCTAACCCAACAAAACATCCTAGTGGTGTTCAAATGCATGCAGAGAAATGACTGTCTCCACCATGTGTTGTAAAATGTCAATTTAACCAAAAGTCAGTCACCAGAGGACAGAGCAGCCCTGTCAGTCACAGCCCTTCTCATTCCTCCCATGTCCAATGTCTTCTGCAGAAATATAAAACATATCCACCATTAAGCATCTCTGTGATGCTCTATTCACCATCTAGTACATCATCTGGATGGTGCTATCCATCATGTGAGACGGCTTCATTCTCTCCTCTCTTGCCATGCCGTCAACCCTGCACAACAAAACACACAATCACCTGTTCACACAATCCTCTCATCCATTTCTTCCTCTTTCTTTATTCTTCAATGATTTTTTTTTTTTTTTACAGCCTGGGTCTTATTTTTGTAGTTTTTTTCCCCCATCATTCACAGCAGTTATGATGTCATTTTACTCACCAGCTTCATTCAGTAGATGTTGGACATGGACCACCGCTGGACTCAGCTTTACAGCGGTGCCTTATGGGACAAGTGAACAAGAGGGTCAGACATGCTTTAACAAGTCCACTTTAACCCAGTTATCTAAACCAGGTATGTGGAAGTGAAGGTTAAAAGGTATGATGTGAGGTGTCCAATATGATCAGTGGTGGATGACACTGCTGATCTACTTCCTGGTTCAGCCTGCAGGAAGTAGCAGCCTGTACTTACCGTAGGTAGTAGTAACATCCATAAACTAGCTGGCCAGCGCCATAGAGAAGTCATAGATGATGGACAGTCATGGACAGAGGCTGACTGACACACTAGGGGGCGCTGTTGTTTAAAGACTCCTGTTCACTTGTCCCGCTGTAAAGCCGAGTCCAGCGGTGGTCCATGTCCAAAATCTGCTGAATGAAGCTGGGGAGTAAAATGACATCATAACTGATATGCATGATGGAAAACACCACGATAAGAAGACCCAGGTTGTAAAGACATGTCCTTTAACATACATGTAAAGAAAGGTAACTTTGCTGGCTTGTGTCCATCACACAGACATGCAGTTTGCACACCTATGGACGTTTCATCCATCTGAGTTGACGTGCGTTTGGCCCGTGGGGGGGAACCAGGGGAACAAGGAACAAGGGGAGAACATGTCAACTCCATACAGAAGGTCAGGGGTGGCACCCCCAGTCTTACACGCCATGTTTAACTCTTACCAGCTGTATATTTACTGGCTGCTTGGCGTTCTATGATGGACCTGGTGTGTTTGTGTGTGTGAGACTATTATTAACCACATAACATAGACGACACATCAAATAACAGACTGTCTTTTGTCACTGACTGGTTTTTACTTTGACAGAAACAATATTTTTATTAAACATACCTTTCTAAACAAAGGCAAGCAAAATCATCCCATCAGGAAGTAGAATGTTGCGCATTGAACAAGACCAACAATCTCACAACGATGACATCATCGCAGATGTTTTGTTGGCGAAAAGCTAAAATCTTGGGTGATAATAAATCAAGATTTTTCTTTCATATTCCTGCTGAACATGGAAACCTTTTTAAACACAATGCACCAGGCCACACCTAATCACCTCTCACACCTCCTCCTCACACACAGAACTGTGTGTAGTGTCGAAGGCAGTGGCTGCACTGCTAGTTGACAGTTGGAGGATGTGGTTCAAGGAGTCGAACGTCTTTAGATAAACTCCACTCCTGCATCTGTCACATGAAAGGAGCTGCTCCTGCTGGATGAAGAGGAGGAGGAGCAACAGTGAACTGTGAAGACCTGCCGTCTGCTGCCTGCTGTGGCGGCCATGTTGGATCCAGACTGTGCTGTGGAACAGCACAGTCTGTGGGTGACCAGTTGTTGCCATGGGCGACACAGAAATGGCTGGTCCATCCCTGAGGAGGAGGAATGCCTGCTGCTCCTCCTGATGACATGAGAGGAGGCCACAACAGAGATCCTGTAATCCCTACAAAGAGAATAGCACCGTTTGTTCAGGCAGGCAGACAGACAGACAGTCAGGCAGACAGGCAGACAGACATACAGACAGTCAGGTACCTGAGCAGTCTTGCTAGGAGCGCTGAACACTTGCTTAGCTTCTCTTCTTGTTTGGCCAGGCTCTCCCCGCCCCCACAGCGGTCCAACCAATAGAAGGCTGAGATGCTGTCAATGAGCAGCAGTGATACGCCTGGCCGGAAGCAGACAGAAGTTTCCAGGTAGTGCAGGGTGAGGAGCAGCTGAGAGGAGGAAGTACAGTGGACAACGAAGAGGCGAGACAGGCAGCAACGCAGAGCCTCCTCCACTGGACTGACAGCTCCCTCAGCTCTGGAGACAGAGAGACCTACAGATAGACAATGAGCGAGGAACAGAGAGAATGAGGATACACAGATAATGCAAAACTATTAACTGACTCACCAGTTACACAAGTGTGTGTGTGTGTGTGTGTGTGTGTGTGTGAGACCTCCTGAATTTTGGCTTTTTGTAATGATATGATTTAGGAATTCAAGTTGATTCAACTGTAGGTCTCTCTGGATAACAGTCTGAGAAGTGACTGACTCTTTTATCCTGAGGAGGGGGTCATAGGATGATTTACTGGATGAGATAAACATGATTTCTAATAAAGAAACACAGGATGAAGTCCCTAATCATTGTACAAGCGCTCACGGTGGTACACTTGCACCAACATCCATGAGCTCCCCGCCCACGTGCTGTTGAGCAAAACAAGCCCAAAGTCTGGGCCTTGACCTCCACACTGGAGATGTCACAGCTGTGTGTGTGTGTGTGTGTGTGTGTGTGTGTGTGTGTGTGTGTGTGTGTGTGTGTGTCAGACAGAATTAATGGTTTGCATGGGGAAAATTGGCTCCAATAAAGACTTTTTGTCAAATTTCCAACAGCAGTATGAAACTGTTAAAAATAAAAGTAAAAAGATTACATTACATGAGACTAGATACTTTATTATTGCCACGCAACGATGTTGGTGGTAACTGTTTTTGTGCGGCATGGTAGCTCAGTTCCAGTGCATAAAGAAAGAGGTCCGAGTAGCATAGTGGTCTATTCTATTGCCTACCAACACGGGGATCGCTGGTTCGAATCCCTGTGTTACCTCTGGCTTGGTCGGGCGTCCCTACAGACACAATTGGCCGTGTCTGCGGGTGGGAAGTTGGATGTGGGTATGTGTCCTGGTCACTGCACTAGCACCTCCTCTGGTCGGTTGGGGCACCTGTTCAAGGGGGAGGGGGAACTGGGGGGGATAGTGTGATCCTCGCATGTGCTACGTCCCCCTGGTGAAACTCCTCACTGTCAGGTGAAAAGAAGCGGCTGGTGACTCCACATGTATGGGAGGAGGCATGTGGTAGGCTGCAGCCCTCCCCGGATCAGCAGAGGAGGTGGAGCAGAGACCGGGACGGCCCGGAGGAGTGGGGTGATTGGCCAAGTACAATTGGGGAGAAAGGGGGGGGGCACAAAAACCCCCCAAAACAAAACAAAAAGAAAGAGAAAAACAAGCAGCACCATAAATCATTATGACAAACACAAAAAGGGAACATGAATGTGAGAATAAGTACAGTGACTGTATGGTATGTACAGTTCCGTCCCCAGCACATCAAGTAGCCCAATAGGCAGAAAGTACAATGATTGATGTACCAGTGCAAACCAGTCCAGTGTGAGTTCAGTCCAGTGTGAGTTCAGTCCAGTGAGTTCAGTCCAGTATGAGTTCGGTCCAGCGTGAGTTCAGTCTAGTGTGAGTTCAGTCTAGTGTGAGTTCAGTTTGGTGTTAGTTCGGTCCAGTGAGTTCAGTCCAGTATGAGTTCGGTCCAGCGTGAGTTCAGTCTAGTGTGAGTTCAGTCTAGTGTGAGTTCAGTCTAGTGTGAGTTCAGTTTGGTGTTAGTTCGGTCCGGTATGAGTTCGGTCCGGTGTGAGTTGAGTCCGGTATGAGTTCGGTCCGGTGTGAGTTGAGTCCGGTGTGAGTTGAGTGCGGTGTGAGTTGAGTGCGGTGTGAGTTCAATCCAATGCATTCAGGTCAGTATATGGGATACTGTAGCAAGGGATGTTAAGCGCTCTGACTGCTGCAGGAAAGAAGCTGTTTTTGAATCGAGTGGTTTTGATTAATATGGACCTGTAGCACCTTCCAGAGGAGAGAAGCTGGAAGAGGTGGTGGGCTAGGTGGGAGGGGTCAGTGATTATTTCAGCTGCCCGGTTGAAGGTGCACTTTATATCTAGGGAGTTGACTAGGGGAAAGTCACAACCAATTATGTTGGAGGCTTTAGTAACAACCCGCTCCAGTTCTGTCTTGGTGTGACAGTCTGAGTGCCACGCCAGACAGTGAGAGGTGCTGTGAGCACGCTCTCTATGATGGCTTTATACAAGTGAACCAAATGCTGTTTTTCTGACGTGATACTTCAGCTGCCTGAGGAAGTACGGTCATTTGCAGAGCATTTTTGATGATGTGGTGGGTGTGGATAGTCCATTTCAGAGTGTTACTGATGTAGGTGCCAAGGAATTTGAGGGAGTCTGTCAGGCTTATGGGTCGGTCAGAGATATGAACCAGGGTTTTGACATTTGTCCTCTTCCTGAGGTCTACAGCTACTTCCACTATTAAGCGGTATTGTGTAAGAGGTTGTTGTTGCTGCACCAATGTACAGCCTAATACCCCTCTTGGCAGTCCTGAGTCTCGTCATTGTGATGGTGAGCTGTAAAGTAGGTGGTGTAGATTGAGAAAATCAGAGGTGATAACACACAGCCTGGTGGTGCACGAGCACTGCGGGTCAGAGGGCATGATGTCCTGTTATTAACCTTGACAGATTGAATTCTGTCTCTGTCTCCAAGTAAGTCCAGTATCCAGTAACACAGAGCAGGGCTGATGTTCGTGTCGAGAAGCCTAGTGAAGAGTGTGAGAGGATGAATGGTGTTGAAAGCCAAGCTGAAGTCTATAACCAGGATGTGTGTGTAGGTGTTGGTTGATTCGAGGTGCTGCAGAGTGAAGTGAAGAGCCAGGTTTATACCACCCTCAACGGATCTATTAGTCCGATAACCAAACCGATATGGATCCATCCATCCATTAAACCGCTTATCCTGCTCTCAGGGTCACAGGGGTCCTGGAGCCTATCCCAGCAGTCATTGGGTGGCAGGCAGAGAGACACCCTGGACAAGCCGCCAGGCCATCACAGGGCGCATGCACACACACACACACACACACACACACACACACACACACACACACACACACACACACACACACACACACACACACACATTTATTCCTAGTGACAATTTGGTATGGTGACTCACCTGACTGTCACGTCTTTGGACTGTGGGATGAAACCGGAGCACCCGAAGGAAACCCACACAGACACGGGGAGAACATGCAAAATCCACATAGAGGATGACCCGGGACGACCCCCAAGGTTGGACTACTCCAGGGCTCGAACCCAGGACCTTCTTCCTGTGAGGCGACTGTGCTAACCACTGCGCCACCGTGCCGCCTGATATGGATCTATCAGAGGAACTATAAAGGACTTCAGGTAGGTAAGGACTAGGCGCTCAGACACTTTCAATGCCACTGAAGTGAGGGCAATGGGCCTGAAGTCATTGAAGCATGTTGTTTTGGCTAATTTAGGGACCGGGATGATGGCAGATTTTCTTAAAACACTGTGGGGCTGCACACTGTCATAAGGAGGTGTTGAAAATGTCAGAGAACATTGGGGCCAGCTGATCCGCACAGTGGCTAAGCATAGCTGGGAGAGTTGGTCTGGCCCTGCTGCTTTCCTTTTCAGTACCCGCCCTCGGCGTCACAAGTCAGCAGTCCTTCTGTGCACGTCTGTGTCAGGGGGCTGAGACACTTCCAGAGACCACTAGTGTGAAATGGATGTAAATGTTTCATGTGAAGACCCACCAGCCTCCAGTCGGTTCTCCAGGATGGTGACCAGACGCAACATGTCAAGACTGAAGTCTGTGTCCACAAACACAACTTCCACACACAGACCACCAACCTCCACCGGCAACACACATTGACACAGAAGGTGGTACAGCAACTCCGTCTTCCCTGGAAAACACACAGACACAGACACAGAGAGAGAGAGAGAGAGACAGAGACAGACAGACAGACACACAGTTTTAGCTTGTACAAGCACAATGTGGTGACGTGACTTTGTCACATAACAGCAAAGTCTCTTGAACTGTTTAAAAATGACTTAACTAAATGATTCTCACCTGTTCCCTCCAAACCCCTGAGCTCAACCACCTCACCTGGGAGAGAGGGGGAGAGAGAGAGGGGGGGGGGGGGGTGAGAGAGGGAGGGAGAGAGAGACAGAGAGAGACAGAGACAGAGAGAGGGGGGGGGGAGAGAGGAGGGAGAGAGAGAGAGAGGAGGGAGAGAGAGAGAGAAGCACTAACCAATCCACCTGTCATTCCATTCTCACAGTTGATCTCTTAACTGTCAGTTGCTAAACAGTTTGTGATGCAGGAAGTGAGAAGTGAGTGTGTGTTGGGGGAGGGGGTGTTCTCAAAGACAGACGGGTGAACAGATACCATGCCCCGGTCCTGCATCGTCTGAGAAGAGACGAGGTTCCATTTCGCTCAGACGTCGTCGACCATCCAGCCTTGACAACAACTGCAAGCCGTACAGGAAACCACATGAGCAACTGAGTTTACGGCTGTCAGTGGTTACAAAAGAGAGAAACCAACGACTCGTCTTCACAAAGCAAGACTAGAGTCAGTTAATCAAGTCCCCATCCTAGAGTCAGTTAGACAGTCCTCATCCTAGAGTCAGTTAGACTATACCCATCCTAGTCAGTTAGACTGTCCCCATCCTAGAGTTGGTTAGACAGTACCCGTCCTAGAGTCAGTTAGACAGTCCTCATCCTGGAGTCAGTTAGACTGTCCCCATCCTAGAGTCAGTTAGACAGTCCTCATCCTAGAGTCAGTTAGACAGTACCCGTCCTAGAGTCAGTTAGACTATCCCCATCCTAGTCAGTTAGACTGTCCCCATCCTAGAGTTGGTTAGACAGTACCCGTCCTAGAGTCAGTTAGACAGTCCTCATCCTAGAGTCAGTTAGACTGTCCCCATCCTAGAGTCAGTTAGACAGTCCTCATCCTAGAGTCAGTTATACAGTCCCTGACCTAGAGTCAGTTAGACAGTCCCCATCCTAGAGTCAGTTAGACTATCCTCATCCTAGAGTCAGTTAGACAGTCCTTGACCTACAGTCAGTTACAGTCCCCATCCTAGAGTCAGTTAAACTGTCCCTATCCTAACGTGTTAGACTGTCCCCATCCCAGTCAGTTAGACAGTCCTCATCCTAGAGTCAGTTAGACAGTACCCGTCCTAGAGTCAGTTAGACTATCCCCATCCTAGTCAGTTAGACTGTCCCCATCCTAGAGTTGGTTAGACAGTACCCGTCCTAGAGTCAGTTAGACAGTCCTCATCCTAGAGTCAGTTAGACTGTCCCCATCCTAGAGTCAGTTAGACAGTCCTCATCCTAGAGTCAGTTAGACAGTCCCTGACCTAGAGTCAGTTAGACAGTCCCCATCCTAGAGTCAGTTAGACTATCCTCATCCTAGAGTCAGTTAGACAGTCCTTGACCTACAGTCAGTTACAGTCCCCATCCTAGAGTCAGTTAAACTGTCCCTATCCTAACGTGTTAGACTGTCCCCATCCCAGTCAGTTACAGTCCTCATCCTAGAGTCAGTTAGACTGTCCCCATCCTAGAGTCAGTTAGACAGTCCTCATCCTAGAGTCAGTTAGACAGTACCCGTCCTAGAGTCAGTTAGACTATCCCCATCCTAGTCAGTTAGACTGTCCCTATCCTAGAGTTGGTTAGACAGTACCCGTCCTAGAGTCAGTTAGACAGTTCTCATTCTAGAGTCAGTTAGACTGTCCCCATCCTAGAGTCAGTTAGACAGTCCTCATCATAGAGTCAGTTAGACTATCCTCATCCTAGAGTCAGTTAGACAGTCTTTGACCTACAGTCAGTTACAGTCCCCATCCTAGAGTCAGTTAAACTGTCCCTATCCTAGCGTGTTAGACTGTCCCCATCCCAGTCAGTTAGACAGTCCTCATCCTAGAGTCAGTTAGACTATCCCCATCCTAGTCAGTTAGACTGTCCCCATCCTAGAGTTGGTTAGACAGTACCCATCCTAGAGTCAGTTAGACAGTCCTCATCCTGGAGTTGGTTAGACAGTACCCGTCCTAGAGTCAGTTAGACAGTCCTCATCCTGGAGTCAGTTAGACTATCCTCATCCTAGTCAGTTAGACTGTCCCCATCCTAGAGTTGGTTAGACAGTACCCGTCCTAGAGTCAGTTAGACAGTCCTCATCCTAGAGTCAGTTAGACAGTCCTCATCGGAGAATCAGTTAGACAGTCCCTGACCTAGAGTCAGTTAGACAGTCCCCACCCTAGAGTCAGTTAAACTGTCCCTATCCTAGCGTGTTAGACTGTCCCCATCCCAGTCAGTTAGACAGTCCTCATCCTAGAGTCAGTTAGACAGTCCTCATCCGAGAGTCAGTAAGCCAGTCCTCATCCGAGAGTCAGTTAGACAGTCCTCATCCGAGAGTCAGTTAGACTGTCCCCATCCTAGAGTCAGTTAGACTGTCCCCATCCTAGAGTCAGTAAGACTGTCCCCATCTTAGAGTCAGTAAGACTGTCCCCATCCTAGAGTCAGTAAGACTGTCCCCATCCTAGAGTCAGTCAGATGGTCCCCGTCCTATCACTCATTTTCTACGTATCATGTCAAGAAATGACTTACCAGGACCCAACAATGTCAACACTGTACTCACACACACCTGTAACTTGTTGTTTACTGTACCATACATGTTGTTTACTGCACTGTACCTTAGCTGTGTTGTGCATATATTATTTTCTACATTATTTGTATATTGTGTGTATATTTTCAGGTTTGTCTGTTCTTGTTTTCTTGTATATTAACTATGTTGTGTTTGTTTATTTGTACTATTTTATCATGCTAGGATGCCTAACAACGTTACGCAAAGTGACGGCCGTTGGAAACTAGCCTCTGAGCTGACTCTAGTACATTTTTTTCTTCAACCCCCCCCCCCCCCAATTGTATCTTGCAAATTACCCCCAGCTGTCCTGTTTGCTGCTCCACCACCTCTCTGCCGATCCAGGGAGCGCCCTGACCGACCAGAGGAGGCGCTAGTGCAGCGACCAGGACAAATACCTACATCCGACTTCCCACCCGCAGACATGGCCAGTTGTGTGTGTAGGGACGCCCGACCAAGCCGGAGGTAACACGGGGATTTGACGTGGTGATCCCGTGTTGGTAGGCAACGGAATAGGACCGCTACTACCCGGGCGCCCCACAATCTAGTACTTTTACACCCGTTCTCCTTTATTGATGAATGTAAACTGTCCCTTCCCAAATAAACATAAAGAAAGGGAAACGATTACGTCCCTGGTAACCACAATGTAAACTAGCAACGTGTATATCATGTTGTAATACGCAGTGTAAACTAGTAACGTGTATATCATGTTGTAATACGCAGTGTAAACTAGTAACGTGTATATCATGTTGTAATACGCAGTGTAAACTAGTAACGTGTATATCATGTTGTAATACGCAGTGTAAACTAGTAACGTGTATATCATGTTGTAATACGCAGTGTAAACTAGTAACGTGTATATCATGTTGTAATACGCAGTGTAAACTAGTAACGTGTATATCATGTTGTAATACGCAGTGTAAACTAGTAACGTGTATATCATGTTGTAATACGCAGTGTAAACTAGTAACGTGTATATTATGTTGTAATACGCAGTGTAAACTAGCAACGTGTATATTATGTTGTAATACGCAGTGTAAACTAGTAACGTGTATATCATGTTGTAATACGCAGTGTAAACTTGTAACGTGTATATCATGTTGTTAATACGCAGTGTAAACTAGTAACGTGTACATTATGTTGTAATACGCAGTGTAAACTTGTAATGTGTATATTATGTTGTAATACGCAGTGTAAACTAGTAGTGTATATTGTGTTGTAATACGTAGTGTAAACTAGTAGTGTATATTATGTTGTAATACGCTTGTAAACTAGTAATGTGTATATTATGTTGTAACATGCAGTGCAAACTAGTAATGTGTATATCATGTTGTAATACGTAGTGTAAACTAGTAGTGTATATTGTGTTGTAATACGTAGTGTAAACTAGTAGTGTATATTGTGTTGTAATACGTAGTGTAAACTAGTAGTGTATATTGTGTTGTAATACGTAGTGTAAACTAGTAGTGTATATTATGTTGTAATACGCGTGTAAACTAGTAATGTGTATATTATGTTGTAATACGCAGTGTAAACTAGTAGTGTATATTGTGTTGTAATACGTAGTGTAAACTAGTAGTGTATATTGTGTTGTAATACGTAGTGTAAACTAGTAGTGTATATTATGTTGTAATACGCGTGTAAACTAGTAATGTGTATATTATGTTGTAATACGCAGTGCACGGTTTATATTTACTCTATTGTCTACATGTAGCGTTACAACCCAGTCTCACAGCAGTTCTTGAAAGTCACAATGTAAAATCTATGGATTCGTGTACATGGCACGAATTTTCCCATTTTTTTGTGACACTCAACGCGACTTTCCAACTGATGTAATTCAACTGGAAGTCTAATATATATATTTTTAACCAACATCTATATTGATATTGTGCTCCTCATTTTTTGAGCACTTTAATCAACACCATTGATGGTTTCCAGAAAAAAAACAACCAAAAACTCTTATCTATCTATAGATATAGATATAAATCTCTCTCTCTCCTCTCTCTCTACATATACTATATACAGATATATATCTACATCTATATAGACATATATCTATCTATCTATCTATCTATAGATATAGATATAAATCTCTCTCTCTCTCTACATATACTATATACAGATATATATCTACATCTATATAGACATATATCTATCTATCTATCTATCTATCTATCTATCTATATATAAACATATATATATATATATATATATATATATATATATATATATATATATATATATATATATATATATATATATATATATATACATATATCTATCTACACCGGACAGGCTTCCCACCTGAACTACACCGAACAGGCTTCCACCTGAACTACACCAAACAGGCTTCCACCTGAAGTGCACCGAACAGGCTTCCACCTGAACTACACCAAACAGGCTTCCACCTGAACTACACCAACAGGCTTCCACCTGAACTACACCGAACAGCTTCCACCTGAAGTGCACCGAACAGGCTTCCACCTGAACTACACCAAACAGGCTTCCACCTGAACTACACCGAACAGGCTTCCACCTGAACTACACCGAACAGGCTTCCACCTGAAGTGCACCGAACAGGCTTCCACCTGAACTGCACCGAACAGGCTTCCACCTGAAGTGCACCGAACAGGCTTCCACCTGAACTGCACCGAACAGGCTTCCACCTGAACTACACCGAACAGGCTTCCACCTTAACTACACCGAACAGGCTTCCACCTGAACTACACCGAACAGGCTACCACCTGAACTGCACCGAACAGGCTTCACCTGAACTACACCGAACAGGCTTCCACCTGAACTGCACCGAACAGGCTTCCACCTGAACTACACCGAACAGACTTCCACCTGAACTGCACCGAACAGACTACCACCTGAACTGCACCGAACAGGCTTCCACCTGAACTACACCGAACAGACTACCACCTGAACTGCACCGAACAGGCTTCCACCTGAACTACACCGAACAGACTACCACCTGAACTACACCGAACAGGCTTCCACCTGAACTGCACCGAACAGACTACCACCTGAACTGCACCGAACAGGCTTCCACCTGAACTACACCGAACAGACTACCACCTGAACTGCACCGAACAGGCTTCCACCTGAACTGCACCGAACAGGCTTCCACCTGAACTGCACCGAACAGACTACCACCTGAACTGCACCGAACAGACTTCCACCTGAACTGCACCGAACAGGCTTCCACCTGAACTACACCGAACAGGCTTCCACCTGAACTACACCGAACAGGCTTCCACCTGAACTACACCGAACAGGCTTCCACCTGAACTGCACCGAACAGACTTCCACCTGAACTACACCGAACAGGCTTCCACCTGAACTGCACCGACAGGCTTCCACCTGAACTGCACCGAACAGACTACCACCTGAACTGCACCGAACAGGCTTCCACCTGAACTGCACCGAACAGGCTTCCACCTGAACTGCACCGAACAGACTTCCACCTGAACTGCACCGAACAGACTTCCACCTGAACTACACCGAACAGGCTTCCACCTGAACTACACCGAACAGGCTTCCACCTGAACTACACCGAACAGACTACCACCTGAACTGCACCGAACAGACTTCCACCTGAACTACACCGAACAGGCTTCCACCTGAACTACACCGAACAGACTTCCACCTGAACTACACCGAACAGACTTCCACCTGACTTTTCACGAACTGCCGCGAGACCCGGGTGGCCGAGACCGGCTCGGCTCGGCTCGGCTCGGCGAGACCGGCTCGGCTCGGCGGTGTACCGCGTGAGGATAGAAGCGCGTCAGATGTGTGCTGAGGTGTCCTGTGGCAGGACCCGTAACAGCAGTTGTGTGGGGCGCCGCCATGGCTCTGGGCGCCGCCATGGCTGTGGTCACCTGACTGTCGTCCGTACAATAAACCGCCAACTCACTGCTTTCAGCCAGAACCGCGTTAGCTCGGGCAGCAACACTAGATATCTAACATAATGTCCTATTCTAGCACACTGCCGCGGAAAGCCTTGGTTTGCTGGTTTGACCTCAGTGGATTTTAACCAAGAAGTGTTAAGTAACGTTTTGACCTGAGCAGCAGTTTCCCCCATCCCGGTCCAGCGGCAAACCCGGAACATACGCTGCTGCTGCTGCTGCTTCTTCTCCTGCCCCGTCTTCTTCTTCTTCGTCTTCTTCTCCTCCTTCCCCGCCTCGTCCGCCTTCTTCTTCCTCAGGTTCAGTGGCGGTTGGCAAACAACGATTCGCTGCATTACCGCCACCTAGTGGAATAGCGAGTGACCAGCATGACAGTGTACTAAAAAACCAAACCAACAAAACCTCGTCTTCTCAGCGAAATTAGTTATCTGCCAGGTTTCGGAGAGGCCTCCTGAAAGACTCCCAGAAGCTGCTGCACACCTCCTTCGGGAACTGCTACAACACCAGAAATGTCCCTGCAGCATCTGAAATGGCAATTCGCTCAGATTGTCTTTCTACTTCAGCGGGCCAGTTAATGACCGTGGACAGAAAGGCCAGCACGTCCGTCTGGTCCTTACAAAGCAAACTCAGCACAGTCACCATGCTGCTTGACGGACTTCTCGTCTCACATCGTC
>NC_079229.1:38352891-38360391 GCF_029633865.1 Lampris incognitus | reverse complement strand
CTTATGACCTCTGATGACTAGTAGTTCCCCTGATCTCCTACGTTACATGAGGCACTTATTGTAAGTCGCTTTGGATAAAAGCTTCGGCTAAATGACTGTACAGTAATGTAATGGAGGGAGGGTTGGGCTGTCCTGTGCCAGTTAGAAGAGGGATTAGGCAGGGCTGCCCCATCTCAGGCCAGCTTTACAGCATTGCCATTGAGCCTCTCCTGTGTAGGTTGAGGAGCAGGCTGAGGAGACGCTCAACACCCTTCTGCTGTTGTATCAGCATACGCTGATGATGTTAATGTGTTTGTCCAGGGAGAGGGAGATGTCCGGGAATTGAAAGAAAGCCTGGTCCTATATGAAAAGGCTTCTTCAGCCAAGGTTAACAAGGGAAAAAGTGAGGCTTGTTTGGTGGGTCAGTGGGGCTTGGGGAGTACTCCTGGTCTTCCTGGGAACCTTGGGTGGGAAGAAAGAAGTATTAAAGTCCTCAGAGTATATTTAAGAAGTGAGGATTTTCAGAGGCAGAAGTGGGAGGGAGTGCTGGTGATGGTAGAAGCCAAGTTGTCTAGATGGAAAATGGTTGCCTCCCCTGCTGTCCTTCAGGGGAAGAGGTCTGATAGTTAATAACCTGGTCACCTCATCTCTATGGCACAGACTCATTGCTTTAGTGCCACTGCCAGGCCTTGTGGAAGAGATGCAGAAGCTCCTGGTGAATTTTTTCTGGTCTGGTCAGCACTGGCTGAGAGCATCGGCCCTGTATCTCCCTGTGACAGAAGGAGAACAATGACTTCAAGATATTCGATCCAGAACTGCGGCCTTCAGACTACAGACGGCACAGAGGTTGCTATACGGCTGTGGTCACTGCTGGTTGGCACCTGCTCGGCTGCTTCTCAGTAAAGCTGGCTGGCTTGAGTTGGATAAATAACTTTTTTCTGCTGAGATCATCTGAAGCTGACCTGACTGGACTCACACCCTTTTACAACTCTGTGGTTAAAGCCTGACTGACGCTGAAGGTCACATGAACTCCTAACCCTAGACCAGGAATGTGTATTTTTGAGGAGCCGCTGTTTTATAATGACTTCCTTGCAAATATCACCTTTTGCTCTGCTACAGTAAGGGACTACGTTTGTTGAGGCTGGCATTACTAAACTGGGCCATCTTACAAAAACATCAAGGGAAACACTTGGTGGCATCGTCAACATCAGGTCCTCCAGAGTGCTGAAGAGGGTTGTGGAGGAAGTCTGGGAGTCCCTATCTGGGCCATTGGGAGTGTTTGCTGAAAATCGTGCTCTAACTGACCAATGGGATGATGACAATGAGTACGTTTTTCCCTCCCTGCTCATCAGTCCTGCATTTGGGGGCATGGCGAGGGGGAGCGGACTGCTTCTGTCCCTGAATACACCAGTGCTCTGGGTAGTTTCAGCTCTTGTGGGAAGAAGCAGCTTTACTACAGCTGTGTGAAGGTACTCGACCTTTGCTCTCTGGCTGAAGTCAAGGAGTCGAGGCGGACTGAGGTTTTGTAATCTGACCAGTAATCTGGACTCTTTCAGGGCTCTGTGGGGGTTAAGACAGGTTTTATGTTCACGTAGGGAAGATGGGTCACTTGTTCTTAATTTTTGATGCCTTATGGTCACGTGTGTGTGGATGTGGGAGTGTAAGTAACAGGGGAGTTTTTTGTGTAAATAATTTGATGGCGCCACAGTAATAATGCCCGAGATTCTATTGTTTTATAGTTTACCAGCTGATATTGACGGGATGGGAACGGAGGATTTTTATAATATGATGTAAATAAAAAGTTCTTTTAAGTCAAAAGTCACTCACTCACACACACACACACACACACACACACACACCCACACCCACACCCAATGGAACATGGCTGAAAGAATAGCCACAGTTTGGTGTTTTTCAGCCATGGTAACTAAGTATTCTCAGCAGAACTGGAACACAAACCAGATAATCCCCAACTGCTCCAGAATCAGAACTTTGTCATCCTCTCTTGTCAAGCTAAGAAAGTCCATTTGAAAGCCTTTGCTACAGTTTTACATGCACACACTGAAAACAGGAAGTAGAGCAGAATTCACACATACTCTTTTCGAAAACATCTTCCTTCAGACTTGAACGTTTCCTCCTCGCCAAACTACAGACTGACAACACAAGAACCCACATGCAAGAAGCTCCGAATCCCCCAGACACGATGGGATTTGTGTGCGTGTGTGTGTGTGTGTGTGTGTGTGTGTGTGTGTTGTTTCTTCATAATATAAATAGATTTTTAGATATTACAAGAGTGTGAGTCACATCACGACCAGCAGCTGCTATTACCAAAACAATTCATCACCACACCCACACACACACACACACACACACACACACACACACACACACGGGAAGAGTTAATTTGTCATTTAGTAGTCAGAAAGGTTCAGTTGATTTATTCTTGTTGGTTCTTCGTGATCGCGACCATTTACTTGCACAAATTCAACAACAACACCAACAATAACAACACCACAACAACAACATAAACTTATATAGCGCCTTTCAAGGGACCCAAGGACACTTTACACATAGTGCAGCACAGATAGTAAAAATAGCAAAGATTGCCAGGGATGACAGAAGTGAGTGGAGGCCGGAGGCCTCAGTGTACAGGTGAGCAGCGCTGCAGATTTCTGCCAGCACAGAGTTCGGCATGGTGGGGTTGCCACACTGAAGGCTCTGTCCCCAAATGCCTGCAGACTGGTGTGAGGGAGGGAAAGCAGGCCTGTATCTGCAGACCGCAGACTCTGGGTCAGAATTCAAGGGTGGAGGAGGTCTGATAGGTACTGGAGGGCAAGGGCATGGAAGGATTTGCAGATGAGGAGGAGGACTTTGTAGGAAATACAACACTTGAACAGTGAAGCTGGACGAGGGTGGGGTGATGTGCTGCCAGGGCTTGGTGTGGGTGAGAACCCTGGCAGCTTCGTTAGTCCTGCTGATTTTGCCATGTCTCAGTTAAGCACAGAAGGTCAAATCTTTCTGTCTATGATGATGTCATTGATGAGTAGTGCTTTATTGTTTAGGGGGCGAGTGTTCAGTAGCATGAACGTTGCAGTGTTGTGTATAGATGCTGAGGCAGGCGCTGTGGGACGAATGACACTGTCAACACAGACCAGCGGCCTTGGATTGTCAGTGTGAACATGTGGTTTGTTGTGATGACATCAACTTTGCAGTGCAATAGAACACCTATCAGACAGTGCAGATAAAAAGCATGATCTGAGTAAACAAACGTACATCAGGAGGCTCAGCGGATGTAGCAGGGGCGATGCAAGAGCCTGAGAGATGTAGGTTCAGTGGCTGTAGCAGGGGCGATGCAAGAGCCTGAGGGACGTAGGCTCAGCGGACGTAGCAGGGGCGATGCAAGAGCCTGAGGGACGTAGGCTCAGCGGACGTAGCAGGGGCGATGCAAGAGCCTGAGAGATGTAGGTTCAGTGGCCGTAGCAGGGGCGATGCAAGAGCCTGAGGGATGTAGGCTCAGCGGACGTAGCAGGGGCGATGCAAGAGCCTGAGAGATGTAGGCTCAGCGGACGTAGCAGGGGCGATGCAAGAGCCTGAGGGATGTAGCGGCAGCAAGGCAGTTGGGAGTGATGAGAAAGTTGAGGTTCGAGAGTTCCAGTGCGAAGTATTTTATGAGCACCATTTCAGCAGCAGAGGAGATTCAGCTAGTGAGTGAAGCCAGGAGCTGAAGAGGAGGCACCCAGACCTGGACCACAGCAGCAGTGCAGCAGTGAAGCCAGAGCAGGATGATGGGTCCAAAGAGAGGTCGAGAATAGTCCTGAAGTGGCAGAGAATAGTCCGGTCGTGATGTACCAGAGTGGATAATCCACAGTGTGTTGATTATGCTGCTGGATCGCTAGCATGCTAGTAGGCTAACTGGCTAACAGCTGGTTGGCAGAGCAGGCGAGTACACACAGTCGCAGGCATACAACCATCAAACTGTCAGCAGCACACGACTCAAGCATGTTGAGATAAGATAGGATGTGGCAGAGATGGTCCACAACAACTCAAACTTGTAGTGAAAAGCACAAACACTGAAAAGCAAAAACAGAAGCAAAGAAAACAGTTTCAATGTGTGTTTGTGTCTGTCTGAAAAACTTGGAAAAGCTTAATTGATCTGCCTTTGACAGAGCTTTGCTCTGTGTGTGTGTGTGTGTGTGTGTGCGTGTGCGTGTGTGTGTGTGTGTGTGTGCGCGTTTGTGTGTGTGTGTGTACATGCCCACAGGGTGTTGTGATGCGTCTAGTGCAGCAGTGTGTAGTTGGAGGGAAGGTGCATGTGTTCTTCCAACCCGCTTGTGTCCTTCCTGCCCTTAGCTTGCTGCCGCTGGCTAGCCTCTGTGGCCAATAGGGAAGCATGCTAGCGTGTAAGCCTTCCCTTGCCAGTACATAGCCTCTCCTTCACCAAGACTCCTGCCAGGCCTCCCCGTGGCCACACATGGTAACTGGGGTCTTGCGGCCCCAGGCTAACTTGGCAGGGGATCTCGGAGCAGCAGTGGGCCCCAGAGATATGGTGTGCAGGCCCACCCTGGTGGACACATCCTGGCACCTATCAACCACTGCCCCGCTGCCTTGTGGGTGAGTCTGGAAGACATAAGACTAAGGGAGCTTACCCCAACAGAAAAGCAAGCTGTGGCGGCACGCTTCGAGGCGGTTTCTGAAAAACTGGATTTCTGGCAGCCTCCTGCAGTTGTGTGGAGGTGCCGGTCGTCTAGGGATCCCCCTTGCCATCGGAACCATCTCCTCTACAATCAAGTCATGTGGCGTTGGGAGAAGCGCACCCCCCATGACACTTTAAAAACCATCTCTGCGCAGGTATGTTCTGCTATCTGAGTCCCCGACCTCACCAAGTCTGGTGGCGATGGAGTATCCAGTGACGGGAGCAGGTCTGAATGAGCTGGGGGCTCTTAGTTGGAACTCACGCCAGCGGCTCAGGGCAACGGTCGTTAGCAGCTGGGATTGAGTTGCAGCTGTTTCCAGCAGACCCCTATGTGTCTGAGCAGCCCGATTTATGGACCACACTGCTCACCCCATTTGGGGAACGGCCTAGAAAAGAGCTAGTGAGTGAAGCCAGGAGCCGAAGAGGTGGCACCCAGACCTGGACCACAGCAGTAGTGCAGCAGTGAAGCCAGAGCAGGAGGGCTCTGGCTTCACTGCCAGAAAAGGTGGCCCAAAAATTGCCCACTCGACACCGTGCCTGGGCAGGAAACCGCACCAGCCGGGCCATTCCACTGCACGGTCGAAAAACACACCCTATACCACTAAGATCTGCAGCATGGAACATAAGAACACTCCTGGATGCCAGCCATGGTGCGGACAGACCTCACCGCAGAACAGCACTTATTGCCAGAGAGCTGAAGCACTATTGTGTGGATGTGGCGGCACTCAGTGAGACCAGGCTCCTTGAAGAGGGCTCGCTCAACGAAGTAGGAGAGGGCTATACCTTCTTTTGGAAAGGATACCCCCTAGGAGGTCAACACATCCATGGAGTTGGTTTTGCAATTAAGAACAGTCTCTTACCCAAACTCGAAGAAACACCAGTGGGCATTAGTGAACGACTGATGACTCTCCGCATACCCCTCGCAAAATGTCGATACATCACCTTGATAAGTGCCTATGCTCCAACTTTACCATCCCATGATGAAGAGAAAGATCGCTTCTACCAGGCACTCGATGATGTACTCATCAACATCCCAAGGAGCGACAAAGTCATTTTGCTTGGTGATTTTAATGCCCGAGTTGGGAAGAATATGCAAAATTGGAACGGAGTGATTGGCGCCCACGGCATTGGAAAAGTCAACCCCAATGGCATAAGACTTCTTAGTCTGTGCTCGGAACATGACCTCACCATCACAAACACCATTTTCCAACAAAAGAATAAATACAAGGCATCCTGGATGCATCCCACATCCAAACACTGGCACCAGCTTGATTATGCTATCATGAGGCAGGTTGATCTTAAAGACGTGCTCCTCACAAGAGCTATGCGAGGAGCAGACTGCTGGACAGACCACCGTATGATCCTGACAAAAATCAGAGTACATGTCCGACCCTTGAGACGCCAATCTGGGCCAAAAAAGAAACCACTCCACTGCGCCAGACTATCCAACAGCGACACCCGAAACACCTTCCGTCGTTCTCTAGCCGACAACTTAGTTGACATTGAACAGATGATCAACTCAGAGTCTGGGATGGATGAGAAGTGGACCTCTCTGAGCACCACCCTCTTTGACAATGCAGCCCAATCCATTGGCTTCAAAACCAAGAAACATCAGGACTGGTTTGATGACAATGCCGGAACGATCTCCACCCTCCTGGACAACATGCATAAGGCACACAGAGCCGCCCTCAGCAACCCACTATCCCAACCTCTCAAGAAAAAACGGCAGGACCTCCGCTCTGAGGCCCAAGCAACTCTACGGAAACTGCAAAATGAGTGGTGGATTTTGAAAGACAACGAAATCCAGGCTCATGCAGACAGGAACGACATGCATGGTTTCTACGATGCAGTTAAGGCCATCTATGGCACCAGAAACTGCTCCCTGACACCCGTTAGGTCTGCTGATGGAACAACTCTCATCAAGGATCGGGCCCTGTTAGTGGAGCGGTGGGCCGAGCATTTTAACACCCTGCTCAACCAGCCCACCCCAGTGGACTCAACTGTACTGGCAGAACTCCCTGAAGAGCCTACCTTGCAAGACCTAGACCTCCCACCATCTTTTAAAGAATTCCTACATGCAGTCAAGACCCTGAAAAACAACAAAACCCCTGGACCTGATAATATTCCAGCTGAAATCCTCAAGGAAGGAGGCCACCTCTGTACGAGGACACTGTATCTCTATATCCTTGAGGTGTGGAGTCGCGAGTGTGTCCCCCAACAGTGGAAAGATGCCAACATTGTGGCCATTTATAAAAACAAAGGAGACAAATCCATCTGCTCCAACAGTAGGGGTATTTCACTGCTGGCCATTGCTGGAAAGGTTCTAGCCAAGCTCATGCTCCGCAGACTAACACCCACAATAGCTGAACGGGTCATACCAGAGTCACAATGCGGCTTCCGAAAGGATAGAGGGACCATTGACATGATCTTTGTGACACACCAGCTCCAGGAGAAATGCAGAGAACAGCACAAGGATCTATACATAGCATTCATAGACCTCTCAGAGGCATTTGATACAGTTAACCGGGCCCTGCTGTGGCAAGTCCTGAAGACATTTGGATGTCCACCCAAGTTTCTTACCATTCTTGGACAGTTTCACTCAGGAAACTGCCTTGTCTGACTGGAGTCAGACAAGTGCTGTGTGCTAGCCCCAGTCCTGTTCAATATCTTCTTAGTCTCTGTTACAACACTGTTACAAAGGAGGCTGGAGAAGCAGGCTGGAGTCACCATTGACTTCAGGCTCGATGGAAACCTATTCAACATCAGGAGGCTTCAGGCAACCACCAAGTTGACCTCTGAGACCATTATTGAGCTACAGTATGCCGGCG
>NC_079229.1:38335391-38345391 GCF_029633865.1 Lampris incognitus | reverse complement strand
AAAAAACTGACAGTCATTTAACCTTTGACCTTTGGCTTGAAAGAGCCTGTTGGATGTGTGATCTATACAGCTGTATCCTACTGTACCACTACTACTACTACTACTACTACTACTACTACTACTACTACTACTACTTTCGGGACTGCTCCCGTTAGGGGGCGCCACAGCAGATCATCCGTTTCCATCTCTTCCTGTCCTCTGCATCTTCCTCTGTCACACCAGCCACACTGCTTGTCCTCCCTCACCACCTCCCCCCCCATAAACCTCCTCTTTGGCCCTTCCTCTTCTCCTCTTCCCTGGCAGCTCCATATTCAGCATCCTTCTCCCCAGTATACCCAGCATCTCTCCTCCACACATGGTCCACACACTCTCAATCTTGTCTCTCTTGCTTTGTCTCCAAACCGGTCCAACCTGAGCTGTCCCTCTAATATACTCGTTCCTAATCCTGTCCTTCTTCATCACTCCCAATGAAAATCTTATCATCTTCATCTCTGGCACCTCCAGCTCCACCTCCTGTCTTTTCATCAGTGCCACTGTCTCCAAACCCATATAACATAGCTGGTCTCACTACCATCTGGTAAACCGTCCCTTTAACTCTTGCTGGTACCCTTCTGTCACACATCACTCCCGGACACTCTTCTCCACCCACTCCACCCCTGCCTGCACTCTCTTCTTCACCTCTCTCCTGCACTCCCCATTACTTTGGACAGTTGACTCCAAGTATTTAAACTCATCCACCTTCATCACCTCTACTCCTTACATCCTCACCATTCCACTGTCCTCTCTCTCATTCATGCATAGGTATTCCGTCTTGCTCCTACTGACTTTCATCCCTCTTCTCTCCAGTGCATACCTCCACCTCTCCAGGCTCTCCTCCACCTGCACCCTACTCTCGCTACAGACCACCATCCGATGCTGCCTAGCTGCGTTCTCCCCTGTCACCACCTCGCAGTCTCCAATCCCTTTCAGATGGCGCCTTCTACATAAGATATAGTCCACCCTGTGTGCACTTTCCTCCACCCTTGTACCATCACCCTGTGTTCCTCCCTCTTCTTGAAATATGTATTCACCACATCCATTTCCATCCTTTTCTCAAAATCCACCTCCATCTGTCCTTCCACATTTCTCTTCTTGACTCCATACCCTTCCCATCACCTCCTCATTCACCTCTGGTTCCCTTCACCAACATGTCCATTGAAGTCTGCTCCAATCACCCCTCTCCTCCTCCTTGGGTACCCCTCTCCACCACGTCGTCCAACTCACTCCAGAATTCTTCTTTCTCTTCCATCTCACACCCAACTTGTGGGGCATATGTGCTGATAACATTCAGCAATAAACCTTCAATTTCCAGCTTCATACTCATCACTCTGTCTGACACTCTCTTCACCTCCAACACGCTCTTGACATACTCTTCCTTCAGTATTACCCCTACCCCATTTCTCCTCCCATTCACACCATGGTAGAAGAGTTTGAACCCTCCTCCGATACTCCTGGCCTTACTCCCCTTCCACCTGGTCTCTTGCACACACAGTATGCCTACCTTTCTTCTCTCCATCATATCAGCCAGCTCTCTCCCTTTACCAGTCATAGTGCCAACATTCAAAGTTCTGACTCTCACCTCCACACTCCTACCCTTCCTCCTCTCTAGCTGCCTCTGGACACGACTTCCCCCTCTCCTCCTCCTTTGCCCAACAGTAGCATAGTTTCCACCGACACCCTGCTGGTTAACAGTACCAGTGGCGGTCGTTGGTAACCCGGGCCTCGACCGAGCTGGTATAAACATCTGATTTATGATCCGCATATTTGATTTGGCAAAAGATTTTACTCTGGATGCCCTTCCTGACGCAACCCTCCCCATTAGTCTGGGCTTGGTAGCAGCTGCTGAGGATGCTCCAACTTGTGCATCCTCAGTAGCTGGGTTACAGCCACTGAGGATGCTCCAACTTGTGCATCCTCAGTAGCTGGGTTACAGCCACTGAGGATGCTCCAACTTGTGCATCCTCAGTAGCTGGGTTACAGCTACTGAGGATGCTCCAACTTGTGCATCCTCAGTAGCTGGGTTACAGCCACTGAGGATGCTCCAACTTGAGCATCCTCAGTAGCTGTAACCCAGCTACTGAGGATGCTCCAACTTGTGCATCCTCAGTAGCTGGGTTACAGCTACTGAGGATGCTCCAACTTGAGCATCCTCAGTAGCTGGGTTACAGCTACTGAGGATACACAAGTTGGAGCATCCTCAGTAGCTGTAACCCAGCTACTGAGGATGCTCCAACTTGTGCATCCTCAGTAGCTGGGTTACAGCTGCACACTTCTCTCCTGCTAGAAAACCACATTTCTCCTGTCTCTCTTCCTCAATCTGTTGGAGGTGACAGGCTGAGTGTACAGTATCCAGGAAAGAACACCACACACTACTACGTCAGGATCAATGTTAACACCGCGGCCACTTTGTACACCACCGTACTACTGCCAGATCGAGGTTACCACGGGTGACCACTGTATCGTCATCATCATTATCGGCGGTCACTTGGGGTCGAGCACGACCATCCTCCCTCTGCATCCTCAGGTGGACATAGACGCCTATCCTGGAGCTGCATAATGGGAGGATGCCTGCGTGTGACGGCTTTCCCACGTGGCGTGGCTGATGCGCCTGCAGCTACCACGTGGTCCTTGGCAGGGAGTGGCCAGAGTCCGATGGCACGGAGAACCAAGATGATTGGGGACCACCCTCTGTTGCAGCCTTCATCTGCCTTCACCGCCATTGTGACCCGGAGACATCCTCTGCCAGTTCCGCTGTTGAGGTCTTTGTTGGATCGTGCTTCATCTGCAGCCTCCCCCTTGACCTATCAGCCCTTGGGGGACCCTACCAGGAGCCAGGGTCCCGGCAGCACAGCTCTTGGCATCATCGGTACACACAAGCTTCTCCAGCACGGCAAGGCGGCGATGCAGGAGAAAACCACTGTGCACCGTATGAACAGAAGGTCGGTGGAGAGGCCACGGTGTGTTTTAAGAGGTGCTGAGGTCCCTGAAGACTTCACGGTGGGACCACTGTACTGCCATCCTGACGTCATGTCCACTGCTGAAACACTACCTGCTCCTGACACAACCGTGTGTGCTCCAGAACCCGGATCACAGGTCATTTATTCATCCCCCAGGGGAAGTTGTGTGTGTGTGTGTGTGTGTGGGGGGGGGGGGTATTCGCAGACTGCCTTCTCACGAGCTCCACATTTTGCCTGGTTTCTGCAAGCTGGCTGGTCATCTGGCCCAAGGCACTTCAAACTTTCTCTCTCTCCATCTCTCTCTATTTTCCTTTCTCTCTCTCCATCTCTCTCTATTTCCCTTTCTTTCTCTCTTTCCTTCTCTCTCCATCTCTCTCTATTTCACTTTCTCTCTCCTTCTCTCTATTTCCCTTTCTTTCTCTCTTTCCTTCTCTCTCCATCTCTCTCTATTTCACTTTCTCTCTCTCCTTCTCTTTCCATCTCTCTATTTCACTTTCTCTCTCTCCTCTCTCTCTCCATCTCTCTATTTCACTTTCTCTCTCTCTTTCCTTCTCTCTCCATCTCTCTCTATTTCCCTTTCTCTCTCCTTCTCTCTATTTCCCTTTCTTTCTCTCTTTCCTTCTCTCTCCATCTCTATTTCACTTTCTCTCTCTCCGTCTCTCTATTTCACTTTATCTCTCTCCTTCTCTCTCCATCTCTCTATTTCACTTTCTCTCTCTCCGTCTCTCTCCGTCTCTCTATTTCACTTCATCTCTTTCCTTCTCTCTCCGTCCTCTATTTCACTTCATCTCTTTCCTTCTCTCTCCATCTCTCTATTTCCCTTCCTCTCTTTCCTCTCTCTCCGTCTCTCTTCTGCACGCCCCTCTCGCTATTCACCTCCCTTCATCTCTCACCCCACTGAGCTCTTTCAACCAGATTTTAGAAACAACTGTTTAGCAATAATCCAAGATGAAATCTGGCTTCAGCTCTCTCCTTTTCACTCTGTTATCATGCTGATGATGCTGATGATGATGCTGATGCTGATGATGGTGATGATGCTGATGCTGATGCTGATGATGCTGATGATGGTGATGATGCTGATGCTGATGATGGTGATGATGGTGATGCTGATGCTGATGATGGTGATGATGGTGATGATGGTGATGATGCTGATGATGCTGATGCTGATGATGGTGATGATGGTGATGCTGATGCTGATGATGGTGATGATGGTGATGCTGATGCTGATGATGCTGATGCTGATGATGGTGATGCTGATGATGCTGATGGTGATGATGATGATGACTGCTGTAGGAGTCAGACTGAAAACAAGAGAGCTAAATTAGAGGAGGAACGGCTGAAAGATGAACAGAACAGGTAGAGACAGAGAAATGACAGATCAATAGTGATATAGTGATAGAGAAGTAATTGCAGAATCAGTGTTGCTGCATATTTTACCTGGGACATGGATGGACAGGTCGATGGAGAGAGAGAGAGAGAGACACACACACCTAGGGGACAATGTAGTACGGCCGAGTCACCTGACCTACAGGTCTTTGGACTGTGGGAGGAAACCGGAGCCCCCGCAGGAAACCCACACAGACACGGGGAGGACATGCAAACTCCACACAGAGGACGACCCGGGATGACCCCCAAGGCTGGACTACCCCGGGGTAAGAACCCAGGACCTTCTTGCTGTGAGGTGACACCGCTAACCACTGTGCCACCGTGCCGCCGCTACTTTTATCTCTTTACATTTCACCTCTTGGCCAAATTACACACCGGTATGGAATAAATGGTCCATGTCTATGCTGATGATACTCTGCTGTATGTGCCTATAAGGGCTGATGACCATACTCACATGACTAACTTAGAGGCCTGCTTGGCTGCTGTCAAAAACTGGATGTCACTCAACACTCTGCTTTTAAATTCAGATAAAACCGAGGTGCTGGTCATTGGCTCTGCTAGACACAGACACCAGTTTGGTCAAGTAACGATAACGATCGACAACTCTGTGGTTTCACAAAGTGTGCAGCCAAAAATCTTGGTGTTACGTTTGATCCCAGCCTTTCCTTTGATAAGCACATTAAAGAAATCACCAAGACTGCCTTTTTTCACTTACGTAACATAGCTAAACGTCGGTCTTTTCTCTCCATGGCTGACACAGAGACTCTAATACATGCATTTGTTTCATCCAGACCTGATTACTGTAAGGTTCTGTTCTCAGGTCTGCCACATTCTAGTACTAAAAGTCTTCAGATGGTTCAGAATGCTGCTGCTAGAATCCTAACTAGATCTAGGACATTTGACCATATTACACCAATTCTTGCCTCCCTTCATTGGCTTCTATCCATGTTAGATCAGAGTACAAGGTGCTTCTGCTGACTAAAATCCTAAATGGGCTTGCTCCATCCTACCTGTCTGATCTCCTTATAACTTACATGCCATCTCGAGCACTTCGTTCTCAAAATACAGGGCTCCTGTGTGTACCCAAAGTAAAAAGAAGTCAGCTGGTGCAGCAGGGCCTTTTCCTACCGGGCTCCATTGTTGTGAATAACCTGCCTGCTGCCATCAGACAATCAGAGACTGTTGAGTCTTTAAATCCAAACTTAAAACTCATCTTTTTACCTTGGCTTACAATTAGTTGCCTTTAAGTTGAGTGCTTCACAACCTGTACTGGATGGTCGGTTGGTTTTCTGTCTCAATGAATTTACCAACCACTGTTCTGCCCACCAGATTATAGAGTATAGATTATAGAGTACAGATTATAGAGTACAGATATAAAGTATAGAGTATAGATTATACAGTACAGATATAGAGTATAGATTATAGAGTATAGATTATAGAGTATAGATTATAGAATACAGATATAGATTATAGAGTATAGATTATAGAGTATAGATTAGAGTATAGATGTGGGGTGTGGGAGGTGTTAAACCTGCACCACCCTGCAAATAACACTTCTACAACTTCTCATTCTGTCAGTAACGTCCTGTTTAAAAATGCTCATTTAGCAGTTTGTAAAAACAATACTTGCCATCTTCCCAGTGTTTCCACATTATTGCACCTTTTCACCTATTCTTCTTTATCTTTATTTTATTTTGTATAAATATATATATATTATTTTATTCTTTTAACTTTTATCTTACGGTTGCTGTTAATTTTTCCCACATGCACTAACATACCAAGTCAAATTCCTTGTATGTTCCTGAAATACTTGGCAATAAATATGATTCTGATTGTGATCCATGTTCATTCAATATATAATTCCTATTTGGCTTCAGATAGTCATGACACACACACACACCCACACACCCACACACACATATATATATAGGTGATTGATATATTAATATGTTCATGATTTATATATTTATATAATCATGGTTTATATATTCTTATGTTCATGATTTATATATTTATATAATCATGGTTTATATATTCATATGTTCATGATTTATATATTTATATAATCATGGTTTATATATTCATATGTTCATGATTTATATATTTATATAATCATGGTTTATATATTCATATGTTCATGATTTATATATTTGTATGTATATATAAATGTGGGAGGTGGCAGGTATTGGGCCGGATGTCCTACTTGCCTAAAGGAATGCGAAGCGGTGCAGTGGCCTCTGGCTTCCTGGGTTAGTGATGGCCGCTGGTCCATCACTTAGCTTGCTAGGTAGGACCTTGCATATGGTTTCCTGTCACACATGCTAGCATAAGGCCGCTCCTATGCCAACTGTGACCGCAGCAGCACCTTCTCGTGGTACCTTCTGTTTTCCACAAAGCCTGCTGCGGGGGCGACCGGGCTCCTGGCGGTATCACCGGCTGGGTCGATTGGACTCGTTAACCTTGGTTGGCAGCCTGTCTAAGAGAAGGACAACTCTGATTTCAAACCCGGGCAGATGAAGCTCGTTAGCCTTGTCAGGCAGCTCATCTAGGAGAAGGACAACTCTGATTTCAAACCTCCGCTGCCTTGCGGGTATACTCATCTACGGGAAAAGCTTCAGGAAGAAACCCTGAGGAAAAATCTGCATCCGTCTCCGTTGCCAGTCGTCTCGCTTAGTCTTGGCACTGGTAGTAGGTGGTCTCGGACGAGAGAGTGGGGTTGATGATGTGCAACTCTTCCTCACTTTAAACAGAATCATCACGCAAGTCATCAGTCATCCATCCATCGACGAAGCGACAGGTGGGGGTACGCTGGCAGTCGTAGCCACAAACCTGCACACAGGCAGGCGGCCTAGACCATATGGTCGTTCTTCACTGGAAGGAGCAGAAGTGGAGTCCGGCAGCCCTCTTTAGGGCTGCACCGCTCACCTCCCTGGCATGAGGAAGGTCTAGAAAAGGTGACCTAAAAGTTGCCTGCTCCACATCACCCCAGCCAGCAAACCGTGGTCGGAGGGGGCCCTACTTTTTGTGGTCGAAACAACAGAAAAAAGATGAAAACAGCACCTTTGAAAGTTGCCACATGGAACATTCGCACTCTTCTTGACAGGGCAAATGCAGAAAGACCCAAGAGATGCACAGCGCTTATTGCAAATGAACCAAACAGGTACAACACCGACACTGCTGCCTTGACTGAGACCAGGCTGGCAGGACAGGGTGACATTCACGAAAGAAGCGCAGACTAGACTTTCTTGTGGAGTGGGCACGGACCTGAGGAGAAACGTGAAGCTGGAGTTGGCTTCGCAGTCAAGTCAACTCTGTAAGCCAACTGGCCACGCCTTCAAAAGGCGTGAATGATCGCCTAATGATGCTGAGACTCCCCCTTTCTCAGGGAAAGACATTTGTCACCATTGTCAGCGCCTATGCACCCGTGATGACCAACCCGGACGAGATCAAGGATAAATTTTATGAAGACCTGAATACTGTCATTGCCGACGTTCCCAGCGCTGAAAAACTCATCATTCTTGGTGATTTTAATGCAACATTTGGCACAGACAGCATCTCCTGGGAAGGCGTGATCGGAAAACGTGGAGTTGGAAGCTGCAACAGCAATGGATTGCTACTTCTTCAGACCTGCGCAGAACATGGACTTCTGATCACAAACACAGTATTTCAGCTCCCCATCCGCAACAGACCGTCCTGGATGCACCCGAGGTCCAAACACTGGCACCTGATTGACTATGTCATTGTCAGGAAAAGAGACCGGCAGGACGTAAGAGTTACAAAGGTTATGCGTGGGGCAGAGTGCTGGACAGATCACCGCCTCATTGTTTCTAAAGTCAATCTCCACATCCAGCCCAAGAGATGCCCACAAGGTATGAAAGCACAAAAACGTCTAAATGTCAGCAAACTAAAGAGTAATGACATCAAGAAGTCCTTTACAGACACTCTGGAGGAACGACTGGAGGTTACTGTGCTGGATAGCCAGAATGGGGAAGCTGCTTGGACCGCACTTCGTGACACAGTGTATAACACAGCCATGGAGTGTCTAGGCCCCTCCACAAGGAATCACAAAGACTGGCTTGACGAAAACTGCACCGAGATAAACCAGCTGTTGGAAGAGAAATGCTGCGCCTACAAACTTCATATTGAAGACCCCCAGTCAACGGCCAAGATTGATGCACTTAGGAACATCCGCAGCTCTATCCAAAGAAAATTACGCCAAATGCAGGATTCATGGCTGAGCAACAAAGCTGATGAAATACAGGGCTTTGCAGACAGAACTCACATGAAAAACTTCTGCAATGGCCTGAAAGAAGTCTACGGTCCTGCCATCGCTGGCTCATCCCCGCTCCTTAGCGCAGGTGGGACAACACTAATCACAGATAAAGGGGAGGTTCTTGAAAGATGGGCTGAACACTTCAGCAATGTTTTGAATCGCCCTTCTACCCTCAACTATGAAGCCATCGATCGACTACCTCAAATTCTAGCGGATGAGACGCTGAGCACCCTTCCAACGATGGAAGAGACGCTTAAGGCACACCACATGCCTCAGAAAACTTCTTGGCATAAAGTGGGAGGACAAGATCCCTGACACAGAGGTCCTCACTCACTCAGGACTGCCGAGGATACACACCATCCTCATGCAATCCCAGCTTCGTTGGGTGGGCCACGTAGTTCGCATGCTAGACCACCGGCTCCCAGAGAAAAGGTTATATGGGAACTCAAGCAAGGCAAACGCTCCCATGGTGGTCAAAACAAGCGTTTCAAAGACACCTTGAAGGTTTCCTTGAAGGCCTTCACCATCAACTACGACACATGGGAACAGAAAGCTCTGAACAGAGGAGAGTGGCGGGCAGCTGTCCGAAATGGTGCAAACACGTGAGGCCGCCAGGACTGCTGCAGCAGTGAGCCGCAGGCAGGCCAGGAAAGACCGTGCCAGCAACCCTCCAGCTACTGCCGCTATCCCAGGCAGCAACCCTCCAGCTACTGCCACTATCCCAGGCAGCAACCCTCCAGCTACTGCCACTATCCCAGGCAGCAACCCTCCAGCTACTGCCACTATCCCAGGCAGCAACCCTCCAGCTACTGCCACTATCCCAGGCAGCAACCCTCCAGCTACTGCCACTATCCCAGGCAGCAACCCTCCAGCTACTGCCTCTATCCCAGGCAGCAACCTTCCAGCTACTGCCACTATCCCAGGCAGCAACCCTCCAGCTACTGCCACTATCCCAGGCAGCAACCCTCCAGCTACTGCCACTATCCCAGGCAGCAACCCTCCAGCTACTGCCACTATCCCAGGCAGCAACCCTCCAGCTACTGCCACTATCCCAGGCAGCAACCCTCCAGCTACTGCCACTATCCCAGGCAGCAACCCTCCAGCTACTGCCGCTATCCCAGGCAGCAACCCTCCAGCTACTGCCACTATCCCAGGCAGCAACCCTCCAGCTACTGCCACTATCCCAGGCAGCAACCCTCCAGCTACTGCCACTATCCCAGGCAGCAACCTTCCAGCTACTGCCACTATCCCAGGCAGCAACCCTCCAGCTACTGCCACTATCCCAGGCAGCAACCCTCCAGCTACTGCCACTATCCCAGGCAGCAACCCTCCAGCTACTGCCACT
>NC_079229.1:38330391-38332891 GCF_029633865.1 Lampris incognitus | reverse complement strand
TCTCTGATTCTAACCGAGACTCTTCAGTCATCCCGCTGTCCGCGATGAGCTGCGGGAGCGCGCTGCGGGTCCTGGTTCTGCTGCTGACGGTCTGCGCCGCCGGACACGGGACGCGCGTGGTGAGCGGTGAGTTCCCGTCCTGTATCTCCACGCTGGAGCGCATTATGGACACACACACACGCACACACGCGCACGCACGCACACACACACACACACACACACACACACACCCTCCATGATGACGTCCCTCCCCCGATCCACCACACCCACAGCGTTGTGAATGTGATGTTCATTACTGACTACCTACGGGTTCAGAATAGATGCCAGAAAATTATAGAGGTTATAGGTCACTGAGTTAATCATAATAACAATAGGCCGTATTGGCACATCCTGTTTATGTATCTTAGGTAACCCATACAGACTAGGTGTAGCGCCCCCTGGGTATAATCTGTGGTACAACATTCTGTCAACAGTATTGTCCTGTTCCAACAGCCTCAGTCAATCTGTCACCTTTTTCTTGTGACCACTGCCTGGATCTGGTTTCAGGGGCTCACAAGTATTCCTGTTGCTAAGCAACATTATGACTTCCTCATGACAGTGTGTCTGGTTTAATACAACGGTGCATCTGCCTTTGTCCGCTGGAAGGATGATGATGTTATTGTCCTTACTGAGAGTCGTGAGAGCTTTCCTCTCATCCCTACTGATATTGGATGGTGGCAGTTTGGCATTGCTGAGACAGTCTGAAACATTTGTCTGTGGTTGCTCCGCTTCCGGGTCCACCATGTTGTTTTTACTGATCTCTGATTCCGTGTCTGTGATCAGGTCCACTAGCGGGATTTCCCTCGGCGAGACAGCAAAATTCAGCCCCTTAGCAAGGGCTTCTTTCTCCGCCTGGTGAGTTGTCTGTTGGACAGATTCTTCACCCACTTGTCCACATGGCTGGTATGTGTCTGGCGTCTGTCTCCGGTGAGGGCGCCGTCCGTTGTCTGCTGGTGTCTCTGGCGTGCAGCAAGTAGGTCGAACTTCTTTTGCTGCCTGGTTTTCAACTTCCCACGTTAAGCTAGACGAGCCTTCTCCGTGAACTCAATCACACGTTGGAAAGCGGTGTCATCTAGACGCCACGTGAGTCTGTGTTGGACCTGCTCCACTTTGGCTTTCAAAGCGTCGATGGTCCAATTAGTTTGTCTCACCCGTTCGTTCAGCAGCTGGCTCTGTGCCTTCTGGAGGGCCCGCTTAGCTCGGTGGCCCTTGACCCAAGATTTCATTTGCAGGTTCTGAGCGTAATCCTGCTCCGTCTGCATCTGATGCTGAATCTCAGGTGGTTCCTGTAGTCTGCAGCATTATGCACCGTTGGCTTGGACTCACGTACAAGCTGAAAGCGGTCCTCACCGACACGGGTTCAGATGTCCTGATGCATGGTCAGTGATCCAGCTCAGGGAACCGTAGAAAGGTGGATCAGGTCACCTGGACACCACCTTTATGGAGAGAAACGTTTCATCATCACCTCAGTGACCTCTTCAGTCTTACCTGACTGCAGGTACCCCACCCTTATAAACAATACAGTGGCTGTAGGTACCCCACCCTTATAAACAATACAGTGGCTGCAGGTACCCCACCCTTATAAACAATACAGTGGCTGTAGGTACCCCCACCCTTATAAACAATACAGTGGCTGTAGGTACCCCCACCCTTATAAACAATACAGTGACTGTAGGTACCCCCACCCTTATAAACAATACAGTGGCTGTAGGTACCCCACCCTTATAAACAATACAGTGGCTGCAGGTACCCCACCCTTATAAACAATACAGTGGCTGCAGGTGTCCCCACCCTTATAAACAATACAGTGGCTGTAGGTACCCCACCCTTATAAACAATACAGTGGCTGCAGGTACCCCCACCCTTATAAACAATACAGTGGCTGCAGGTTCCCCACCCTCATAAACAATACAGTGGCTGCAGGTACCCCCACCCTTATAAACAATACAGGGACTGCAGGTGTCCCCACCCTTATAAACAATACAGTGGCTGCAGGTACCCCCACCCTTATAAACAATACAGTGGCATAACGACCCAAACCAACAACCAGTTTAATATGCATGTTACCGTGACCATTAAGTAGAGTTTCAATAGCCATGTGAACTGTTCACAGAGGATTTGGGAATTTCTGTAATCACAGCTTTGTACGATGGTGACAGGTGTACTCTGTAAAGAGGCCGTCTATGTTGAGAAAAACCTCATGCTGTTAAGTGTCGGGAGGAGGATTGTCGTGACTTGTACATCGGGGAAACCAAACAGACACTAGCCAAGAGGATGGCACAACACAGGAGAGCTAACACGTCAGACCAGTACTCCACAGTCTACACCATCTACAGGTCAGGACTCCACAGTCTACACCATCTACAGGTCAGGACTCCACAGTCTACACCATCTATAGACCAGGACTCTACAGTATACACCATCTACAGACCAGGACTCTACAGTATACACCATCTACAGG
>NC_079229.1:38227891-38322891 GCF_029633865.1 Lampris incognitus | reverse complement strand
CTTTAATAAGGCAACCAGCTCCACAGAGATCACGAACCTCATTAACACATTTCTCCTAACACCATTCCATCCAAACTCACATGATGTAAACCTGGCAGTTGAACAAAGTAATGAAATATTTAATAGGTCAGCTATCAAGGCTAACCTGAGAGAAGTCGACAATAAGCAGAATCAGCATTAGCGATAGGGTGAGGAGCCCGGACATCCGGAGGGAGCTCGAAGTAGAGCCGTTCCTCCGTCGCGTCGAAAGGAGCCAGTTGAGGTGGTTTGGGCATCTGATCAGGATGCCTCCTGGGCGCCTTCCTTTGGAGGCTTTCTGGGTACAGCCAACTGGGAGAAGACCCCGGGGTAGACCCAGAACTCGCTGGAGGACTAAAACTCCAATTTGGCCTGGGAACACCTTGGGATCCCCCAGGAGGAGCTGGAGGGCGTTGCTGGGGAGAGGGACGTCTGGGGTGCCCTACTTAGCTTGCTGCCACCCCAACCCGACCCCGTAGAAGCGGCTGAAGATGAATGATTGATTTTTTGTTTTGTTTTGTTTAATACTCTATTAACCTATTTCACTGTCACCTGCTTTGGCAACATTGTCATGAATACAGTCATGCCAATAAAGCATTACTGAATTGAACTGAGAGAGAGACAGAGAGAGAGACACAGACAGAGACAGACAGAGAGACAGACAGAGACAGAGAGACAAAGACAGAGACACAGAGAGAGACAGAGACAGAGACAGAGAGACAGAGACGGAGACAGAGAGAGAGACACAGAGAGAGACAGAGACAGAGAGACAGAGACGGAGACAGAGAGAGAGAGAGAGAGAGACACAGAGAGAGACAGAGACAGAGAGAGAGACAGAGACAGAGAGAGAGACAGGGACAGAGACAGAGACAGAGAGAGAGAGACAGAGAGAGACAGAGAGAGAGACAGAGACAGAGAGAGAGACAGAGACAGAGACAGAGAGAGAGACAGAGACAGAGACGGAGACAGAGAGAGAGACACAGAGAGAGACAGAGAGACAGAGACGGAGACAGAGAGAGAGACACAGAGAGAGACAGAGAGAGAGACAGAGACAGAGACAGAGAGAGAGACAGAGACAGAGACAGAGACAGAGACAGAGAGAGAGACACAGAGCGAGACAGAGAGACAGAGACGGAGACAGAGAGAGAGACACAGAGAGAGACAGAGAGAGAGACAGACAGAGAGAGACAGAGACAGAGAGGGAGACAGAGACAGACAGAGACAGAGAAAGAGAGGGAGAGAGAGACAGAGAAAGAGAGAGACAGACAGACAGACAGACAGACAGACAGACAGGGACAGAGAGCTTTAGAGTCTTTAAATGAGCCCGGAGTGATGATGATGCAGAAGAGCCCAGTCCAGAGACATGGCTAATCATTTAAAGTACCTCCTGCGTGCGGTGTGTGTGTGTGTGTGTGTGTCTTTGTGTGTGTGTGTGTGTGTGTGTGTCTTTGTGTGTCTTTGTGTGTGTGTGTGTGTGTGTGTGAGAGAGAGTGCGTGCACGTGCGTGTCCTAATGTTATTATTGAAGCTGTTTTACCAGCTTCTGTGTATTAATCAGTAGAACTATTCCTAAGGGAATCTTTAAGGGGCACGCACACACACACACACACACACACACACACACACACACACACACACACACACACACACACACACACACACACACACACACACACACACACACACACACACACACACACACACACACATCTCTGACCAAGGAATCCAGGCTTGAGGAGTTTTAAATCAGAGAAGAAAGAGCAGAATGAGTCAAAAGAGGAGAATACAGAGACAGGCTTACATGGAGCAGAGGGTGGAGGAGGTCCAGATGATTTTGTTTGTCCTTCATGGCCAGTTTCCCAGTTTCTCCTGTCTTGATGTTGACTCTTAGGCAAGGCAAGTTTATTTTTGTAGCACGTGTCAGCATCAAGTCAATTCAAAGCGCTTTACAGGAAACATAAAAGCTGCCTCTCATGTTTACTTTCGACTCTGGGGACAGAAAGCAGACCTGTCACAGACCATCTGAGAGGTCTGGATGGTTCATAGCGAAGCAGAAGATCAGGAATCTATTCTGGCCCTAAAGCCTTCAGTGCTTTATGAACCAAGAGCAGAGTTTTAAATCATTCTCTGAGAGACAGGAAGTCAGTGTAGCGACCTCAGACCTGGAGTGATGGGATCCGCTCTTCTGGTCTTAGTAAGGACTCGAGCAGCAGTGTTCTGAATCAGCTGCAGCTGTTTGGTCCAGTTTTTAGAAAGACCTGCAAAGACACCGCTACAGTAGTCGAGTCCACTGAAGAGAAATGCATGGACAAGTTTTTCCAAGTCCTGCCGAGACATAAATCCTTTCATTGTTTTTCGTGTTTTTCTTGCCCTTTTGTGTGTGTTTAAGTGGGGGAGTACTGCTGGCGTCGTGTGTGGCTGCCGCTTCCCCCTTTCGTAGCCCCCCTTCCCATCCACCCCTGTATTTTTACCCCAGGGTTTGACATTAACTATGGCCCGATGGCCTGTGGCCATAAAAACTTACTCTGTGGCCACCATATATCCCCAGTAGGTGGCCCCCTGTGGCCACCAAGTCAAGGTTAAAAAAAAAACATGTCGCCCTTCGCAAAAGCAACGTCACAGTTCCACAAACATCCCGATTCCTTTAAGCCTTTTAATTCAACATTCTGCGAAAACAGCTAACAGTAACTTATTGCACTCGTTGCCAGCTAGCTGCTGACATGTGAAGTCCGGGTCCACTAAGCCTGACGTTACTCGAGCTGCTGGCATGTGAAGTCCGGGTCCACTAAGCCTGACGTTACTCGAGCTGCCGGCATGTGACGTCCGGGTCCACTAAGCCTGACGTTACTCGAGCTGCTGACATGTGACGTCCGGGTCCAGTAAGCCTGACGTTACTCGAGCTGCTGGCATGTGAAGTCCGGGTCCACTAAGCCTGACGTTACTCGAGCTGCTGACATGTGAAGTCCGGGTCCACTAAGCCTGACGTTACTCGAGCTGCTGACATGTGACGTCCGGGTCCACTAAGCCTGACGTTACTCGAGCTGCTGACATGTGAAGTCCGGGTCCACTAAGCCTGACGTTACTCGAGCTGCTGATATGTGAAGTCTGGGTCCAGTAAGCCTGACGTTACTCGAGCTGCCGACGTGTGAAGTCTGGGTCCAGTAAGCCGGACGTTACTCGAGCTGCTGATATGTGAAGTCTTGGTCCACTAAGCCTGACGTTACTCGAGCTGCTGATATGTGAAGTCTGGGTCCACTATGCCTGATGTTACTCGAGCTGCTGACATGTGAAGTCTGGGTCCACTATGCCTGACGTTACTCGAGCTGCTGACATGTGAAGTCTGGGTCCAGTAAGCCTGACGTTACTCGAGCTGCCGACGTGTGAAGTCTGGATCCAGTAAGCCTGACGTTACTCGAGCTGCCGACATGTGAAGTCTGGGTCCAGTAAGCCTGACGTTACTCGAGCTGCTGATATGTGAAGTCTTGGTCCACTAAGCCTGACGTTACTCGAGCTGCTGACATGTGAAGTCTGGGTCCAGTAAGCCTGACGTTACTCGAGCTGCCGACGTGTGAAGTCTGGGTCCAGTAAGCCTGACGTTACTCGAGCTGCTGACATGTGAAGTCTGGGTCCAGTAAGCCTGACGTTACTCGAGCTGCTGACATGTGAAGTCCGGGTCCACTAAGCCTGACGTTACTCGAGCTGCTGACATGTGAAGTCTGGGTCCAGTAAGCCTGACGTTACTCGAGCTGCTGACATGTGAAGTCTGGGTCCACTAAGCCTGACGTTACTCGAGCTGCTGACATGTGAAGTCTGGGTCCAGTAAGCCTGACGTTACTCGAGCTGCTGACATGTGAAGTCTGGGTCCACTAAGCCTGACGTTACTCGAGCTGCTGGCATGTGAAGTCTGGGTCCACTAAGCCTGACGTTACTCGAGCTGCCGGCATGTGAAGTCCGGGTCCAGTAAGCCTGACGTTACTCGAGCTGCCGGCATGTGAAGTCTGGGTCCAGTAAGCCTGACGTTACTCGAGCTGCTAATATGTGAAGTCTGGGTCCAGTAAGCCTGACGTTACTCGAGCTGCTGACATGTGAAGTCCGGGTCCACTAAGCCTGACGTTACTCGAGCTGCTGACATGTGAAGTCTGGGTCCACTAAACCTGACGTTACTCGAGCTGCTGATATGTGAAGTCTTGGTCCACTAAGCCTGACGTTACTCGAGCTGCTGATATGTGAAGTCTTGGTCCACTAAGCCTGACGTTACTCGAGCTGCTGATATGTGAAGTCCGGGTCCAGTAAGCCTGACGTTACTCGAGCTGCTGGCATGTGAAGTCCGGGTCCAGTAAGCCTGACGTTACTCGAGCTGCTGGCATGTGAAGTCCGGGTCCAGTAAGCCTGACGTTACTCGAGTTGCTGATATGTGAAGTCTTGGTCCAGTAAGCCTGACGTTACTCGAGCTGCTGATATGTGAAGTCCGGGTCCAGTAAGCCTGACGTTACTCGAGCTGCTGATATGTGAAGTCTTGGTCCACTAAGCCTGACGTTACTCGAGCTGCTGATATGTGAAGTCTTGGTCCACTAAGCCTGACGTTACTCGAGCTGCTGATATGTGAAGTCCGGGTCCAGTAAGCCTGACGTTACTCGAGCTGCTGGCATGTGAAGTCCGGGTCCACTAAGCCTGACGTTACTCGAGCTGCTGGCATGTGAAGTCCGGGTCCACTAAGCCTGACGTTACTCGAGCTGCTGGCATGTGAAGTCCGGGTCCACTAAGCCTGACGTTACTCGAGCTGCCGGCGTGTGAAGTCCGGGTCCAGTAAGCCTGACGTTACTCGAGCTGCTGACATGTGAAGTCTGGGTCCACTAAGCCTGACGTGACTCGAGCTGCTGACATGTGAAGTCTGGGTCCACTAAGCCTGACGTTACTCGAGCTGCCGGCATGTGAAGTCCGGGTCCACTAAGCCTGACGTTACTCGAGCTGCCGGCATGTGAAGTCCGGGTCCACTAAGCCTGACGTTACTCGAGCTGCTGGCATGTGAAGTCCGGGTCCACTAAGCCTGACGTTACTCGAGCTGCTGGCATTTGCAGTCTGGGTCCACTAAGCCTGACGTTACTCGAGCTGCTGGCATGTGAAGTCTGGGTCCACTAAGCCTGACGTTACTCAAGCTGCTGACGTGTGAAGTCCGGGTCCACTAAGCCTGACGTTACTCGAGCTGCCGACATGTGAAGTCCGGGTCCAGTAAGCCTGACGTTACTCGAGCTGCCGGCATGTGAAGTCCGGGTCCACTAAGCCTGACGTTACTCGAGCTGCTGGCATGTGCAGTCTGGGTCCACTAAGCCTGACGTTACTCGAGCTGCTGGCATGTGAAGTCTGGGTCCACTAAGCCTGATGTTACTCGAGCTGCTGGCATGTGCAGTCTGGGTCCACTAAGCCTGACGTTACTCGAGCTGCTGGCATGTGAAGTCTGGGTCCACTAAGCCTGACGTTACTCGAGCTGCTGGCATGTGCAGTCTGGGTCCACTAAGCCTGACGTTACTCGAGCTGCTGGCATGTGCAGTCTGGGTCCACTAAGCCTGACGTTACTCGAGCTGCTGGCATGTGCAGTCTGGGTCCACTAAGCCTGACGTTACTCGAGCTGCTGACATGTGCAGTCTGGGTCCAGTAAGCCTGACGTTACTCGAGCTGCTGACATGTGAAGTCCAGGTCCACTAAGCCTGACGTTACTCGAGCTGCTGGCATGTGAAGTCTGGGTCCACTAAGCCTGACGTTACTCGAGCTGCTGACGTGTGAAGTCCGGGTCCACTAAGCCTGACGTTACTCGAGCTGCCGGCATGTGAAGTCCGGGTCCAGTAAGCCTGACGTTACTTGAGCTGCTGATATGTGAAGTCCAGGTCCAGTAAGCCTGACGTTACTCGAGCTGCCGGCATGTGAAGTCCGGGTCCAGTAAGCCTGACGTTACTCGAGCTGCTGATATGTGAAGTCTTGGTCCACTAAGCCTGACGTTACTCGAGCTGCTGATATGTGAAGTCCGGGTCCAGTAAGCCTGACGTTACTCGAGCTGCTGATATGTGAAGTCTTGGTCCACTAAGCCTGACGTTACTCGAGCTGCTGATATGTGAAGTCCGGGTCCAGTAAGCCTGACGTTACTCGAGCTGCTGGCATGTGAAGTCCGGGTCCAGTAAGCCTGACGTTACTCGAGCTGCTGGCATGTGAAGTCCGGGTCCACTAAGCCTGACGTTACTCGAGCTGCTGATATGTGAAGTCCGGGTCCAGTAAGCCTGACGTTACTCGAGCTGCTGACGTGTGAAGTCCGGGTCCACTAAGCCTGACGTTACTCGAGCTGCTGGCATGTGAAGTCCGGGTCCAGTAAGCCTGACGTTACTCGAGCTGCTGGCATGTGAAGTCCGGGTCCACTAAACCTGACGTTACTCGAGCTGCTGACGTGTGAAGTCCGGGTCCAGTAAGCCTGACGTTACTCGAGCTGCTGGCATGTGAAGTCCGGGTCCAGTAAGCCTGACGTTACTCGAGCTGCGAACACGCCCCCTACAGAAGAACCACAAACACAAGAGGCGGACTGTGAACAAACGGAACGGCAGCGAGGGTGTAGGAGTGAATAGGAGCCGCAGTTTAAGTGTCTGGAATGCTTCACATCTAAGGACGTGACGTGCTGCGGCGTGCCGCCAGGTTCCTCCACAAGCCGAGAGGTCCAGCTCATGTTCCACTGGAACCAGCGCCTTCAGCAAACACCACACCACAAGTCACGGAAGAAGTGGACAACGCCTAGGCTGCACACCTTGCAGTTACATCGCCTGAACATACACCCACGGGGAGACAAACACGTCACATGGCGCGCGGACAGCGGGGGGGGGGGATTATGTCAACATGGCGTCCTGCTCTGTACGCAAGGCTCAGCGTTTTCGGTTTTTACCGATTTTCACCAAAAAATATCCAGATTGCTTTAAAAGGATCAGATCAGCTCAAACTGATTTTCACCCGGGTTTTATGTTTCCACGGAGCCAAAAGTTGTTCCTGTTCGTGTGAGGTTATGTAACAGCGTCCTCTTGTGGCGAAAATCGGGCATGCTGGCTGGCTTTGAAAAATAAAAACCCAAAACGTTGAGCCTTGTCTGTACGTAACGAAACCGCATCCAGTGCTTTGCCCGGGCCTGTCGAGCTCCATATCCAGAACGGCGTGGACACGGTGCGTGGACACGGTGCGTGGACACCCACGGTGCATGGACACGGTGCATGGACACGGTGCGTGGACACCCACGGTGCGTGGACACGGTGCATGGACACCCACGGTGCATGGACACGGTGCGTGGACACGGTGCGTGGACACCCACGGTGCGTGGACACGGTGCATGGACACCCACGGTGCATGGACACGGTGCGTGGACACGGTGCATGGACACCCACGATGCATGGACACGGTGCGTGGACACGGTGCGTGGACACCCACGATGCATGGACACGATGCATGGACACGGTGCGTGGACACCCACGGTGCGTGGACACGGTGCATGGACACCCACGGTGCATGGACACGGTGCGTGGACACGGTGCATGGACACGGTGCGTGGACACCCACGATGCATGGACACGGTGCATGGACACGGTGCGTGGACACGGTGCATGGACACGGTGCGTGGACACCCACGATGCATGGACACGGTGCGTGGACATGCAAACGACAAAGCCACAGCAAGGTGGGTTGGTTTAATTCTAATCTAGCTAGCTAGCTAGCTAGCTGCTTAGGCTTATATGCTGCAATTTACCGTAGTGCTAATGCTACTAAGTAGAGCAGCTAGCTAAAGTTATTGGCTAAATAATGTAAGGTTAGCTACTCTTCATCAGCAGTAGGCTACTGTTGGCCAGCTCGCATAGCATATTTCCTGTTTGTTTTGCAGCTAGTTGCTCATAGTTAATGGTGTTAACGTTGTTGTCAGCAACTTTACGGCTGTGGATTCATTCCCCACATCTACAACGACAGCTGGGAACCAACACTGGAGAAGCTGTGCCAAGCCCGCTACATTCCGGTTCTTGCGGATTAGAATTCGACTGCTTCTTCTAATGTTGTTATTGCACACATGACTGACAGGCACATTGCTGGGAGGGAGGGAGAATGTATGAGGCAGAGGCATGGAGGAGGGGGGGTGCGAAAAAGGGACTGAACTAAGAGACAGAGACTATGTATGTATGTTTACAAATGGACTTGAGGTTTCAATTTAAATAAATAGTTATATATTTTCATTTTGCTGATGTCTTTTCGTTTGTTGATGTGTCACAGTGTTAAGTTGTGTTAAATGCCTTTTCTGTGTTTTTACATTTGGGCCACCAAAAATGAACTTTGGCCACCAATTTAGGGGCTTGGTGGCCCATGGGGCCAGTGCTTAAAAATATTAGCGTCTATCCCTGTACCCCCCCCCCTTTCCATCCACCCCTGTATGTCTTTGTTGTGTTTATCTGACGTCTTGTTTCACCCCGTTTATTGTAAAGCCAATTGGAGTGTTAGAAAAGCGCTCTATAAGATTGATTTATTATCTTTATTAATTCTTGATATATTCTTCAGGTGACAGTAGGCTGACTTTATAATTGTCTTAATGAGGTTATGTAAATTCAGCTCTGAGTCCATGACTACACAAGATTTCTGGCTTGGCTCATGGTTTTTAACATTACTGATTATAACTGAGTGCTGACCCTTACTCGTTTTTCCTTGGATCCAAAGACAATTATCTCATCTCATCATCAGCCACTTCTCCGGGGTCTGGGGGATCCCAAGGAGTTCCCAGGCCAGATTGGACATGTAGTCCCTCCAGCAAGTTCTGGGTCTACCCCGGGGTCTCCTCCCAGTTGGATGTGCCCAGTAAACCTCCAAAGGAAGGTGCCCAGGAGGCATCCTGATCAGATGCCCGAACCACCTCAACTGGCTCCTTTCAACGCAAAGGAGCAGCGGCTCTATTCCGAGCTCCCCCCGGATGTCCGAGCTCCTCACCCTATCTCTAAGGCTGAGCCCAGACACCCTACGGAGGAAACTGATTCCAGCTGCTTGTATCCGCGACTCACCCTTTCGCTCACTACCCAAAGCTCGTGACCATAGGTGAGAGTTGGAACAAAGACTGACTGGTAAATTAAGAGCTTTGCCTTCCGGCTCAGCTCCCTCTTCACCACAACGGTCCGGTACAACATCCACATTACTGCTGATGCTGCACCAATCCACCTGTCAATCTCCCGCTCCATCCTACCCTCACTCGTGAACAAGACCCCGAGATACTTGAACTCCTTCACTTGAGGCAACAACCCACCCCCAACCCGGAGGGAGCAATCCACCATTTTCCAGTAGAGAACCATGGCCTCAGACTTGGAGGTGCTGACTCTCATCCCGGCCATTTCACACTCAGCTGCAAACCTCCCCAGTGTGCGCTGGAGGTCACGTTCAGATGAAGCCAACAAAACCACATCATCTGCGAAGAACAGAGATGCAATTCTGAGGTTCCCAAAATGGACACACTCCTCACCTTGGCTTCGCCTTGGATCCTGTCCATGAATATCACAAACAGAATCGGAGACAAGGGACAACCTTGGCGGAGTCCAACACCCGCCGAAAACGTGTTTGATTTTGTGCCGAGAATATGGACACAGCTCTCACTTTGGTTATACAAGGACTAGATGGCTTGTAGCAACTGCCCTGGTACCCCATACTCCCACAGTCCCCCCCACAGAGGGCCCTGGGGTACATGGTCAAGTGTGTCCAAACTGATTCAAAAACACACTGGAATTGAATTGGAAACACTTCTTTTTCTAATACCGCACGTTAGTGTGCTGTGTATCTGCAATGGTGCGTATCTAGTATGGCGTATGAACCGCAGTACTCTGTGTGTGTGTGTGTGTGTGTGTGTGTGTGTGTGTGTGTGTGTGTGTGTGTGTGTGTGTGTGTGTGCATGGGGGGGGTATTGACTGTTTGGATAGTTGATGTTTGATTGGAAGTTGGAGTGACAGGATTCAGAGGGAATAGGATGACCGCATCATTTGGACTGATGCCAGCCCCTTGGCCTTGTGTGTGTGTGTGTGTGTGTGTGTGTGTGTGTGTGTGTGTGTGTGTGTGTGTGTGTGTGTGTGTTTGTGTGTGTGTTAACTTGACAGTTTGTCTATAATTTTACAGCCTAGCTCACTGTGGTCTCTCCTCCCCCTCTTCCTACTACTACTACTACTACTTATGACTGCTCCCATTAGGGGGCGCCACAGTGGATCATCCGTTTCCATTTCTTCCTGTCCTCTGCATCTTCCTCTGTCACACCAGCCACCTGCATGTCCTCCCTCACCACCTCCATAAACCTCCTCTTTGGCCTTCCTCTTCTCCTCTTCCCTGGCAGCTCCATATTCAGCATCCTTCTCCCAGTATACCCAGCATCTCTCCTCCACACATGTCCACACCATCTCAATCTTGTCTCTCTTGCTTTGTCTCCAAACCGTCCAACCTGAGCTGTCCCTCTAATATACTCCTTCCTAATCCTGTCCTTCTTCATCACTCCCAATGAAAATCTTATCATCTTCATCTCTGCCACCTCCAGCTCCACCTCCTGTCTTTTCATCAGTGCCACTGTCTCCAAACCATACAACATAGCTGGTCTCACAACCATCTTGTAAACCTTCCCTTTAACTCTTGCTGGTACCCTTCTGTCACACATCACTCCTGACACTCTTCTCCACCCACTCCACCCTGCCTGCACTCTCTTCTTCACCTCTCTCCTGCACCCCCCGTTACTTTGGACAGTTGACTCCAAGTATTTAAACTCATACACCTTCATCACCTCCACTCCTTGCATCCTCACCATTCCACTGTCCTCCCTCTCATTCATGCATAGGTATTCTGTCTTGCTCCTATTGACTTTCATTCCTCTTCTCTCCAGTGCATACCTCCACCTCTCCAGGCTCTCCTCCACCTGCACCCTACTCTCGCTACAGATCACAATGTCATCCGCAAACATCATAGTCCACAGAGACTCCTGCCTGATCTCCTCCATCAACCTGTCCATCACCATTGCAAAGAAGAAAGGGCTCAGAGCCGATCCTTGATGTAATCCCACCTCCACCTTGACCCCATCTGTCATTCCAACTGCACACCAGCTGTGCAGGCTTTTGCACGGATGGTGCACAGACCATGGCAGGGAAAATGAAGGGGTTGCAGGTACTAATCATGAGGGTTTGGCCAAATGGGCAATGGACGCGCTGTGTCATACACAGAGAAGCGCTACCATCAAGACAGATTAACCCAGACCTAAACCAGGTTTTGACCCATGTTGTTAGTGTAGCAGCCCCTTTTACCCCCTGGCTATCTAGGGCAGGGCCCTAGGTTCTCTCACTATAATCCCATTTACATTAATCTTAGTTTGGGTTCCCTGATTATACCAGTTCCCATGAAATGAATCAAACAAGACAAAGCTGCAAGTCGAAATATTTAGTTACTGTAGAAAAAGAAACAAAAACTGAATAAATAATGTGCTTTTACTATGTCAAGCTCAATACAGTTTGTTTGTTTGTTTGTTTTGTTTATTTTGAACGTACATTTTTTTAATGTATAATAAAAGAAAACAAAAGGGAAAAAAATCAAAACAAGCGAGCAATATCATCATCAAACGTGTGTTTTAAATCTCGGCGGTTGGAAAAGGAGGAGGCAGAAGCTAAAAAACGTTTCTAGTCCTGAACCCCTCTTCTGTTTTAGTATTTCAACAGTGGACCGTGGGGTTTCAATGAAAACTCAGTCATCTGCCACCAGCGAGCATGGCGTCCATCTAGTAAACCACACAAAGATCCTTCATGCAACACAACACAGCAAGAACACAGCAAGAACACAGCAAGAACGCAGCAAGAACACACCAAGAACACAGCAAGAACACAACAAGAACACAGCAAGAACACAACAAGAACACAGCAAGAACACAACAAGAACAGAACAAGAACCCAGCAAGAACACAGAAAGAACACAACAAGAACACAGCAAGAACACAGCAAGAACACAGCAAGAACACAACAAGAACACAGCAAAAACACAGCAAGAACACAACAAGAACACAGCAAGAACACAGCAAGAACACAACAAGAACAGAGCAAGAACACAGCAAGAACACAGCAAGAACACAACAAGAACACAGCAAGAACACAGCAAGAACACAGCAAGAACACAGCAAGAACACAGCAAGAACAGAACAAGAACCCAGCAAGAACACAGAAAGAACACAACAAGAACACAGCAAGAACACAGAAAGAACACAACAAGAACACAGCAAGAACACAGCAAGAACACAACAAGAACACAGCAAGAACACAACAAGAACAGAACAAGAACACAACAAGAACACAGCAAGAACACAGCAGGAACACAACAAGAACACAGCAAGAACACAGCAAGAACACAGCAAGAACACAACAAGAACAGAGCAAGAACACAGCAAGAACAGAACAAGAACACAGCAAGAACACAGCAAGAACACAGCAAGACCACAACAAGAACACAGCAAGAACAGAACAAGAACCCAGCAAGAACACAGAAAGAACACAACAAGAACACAGCAAGAACACAGAAAGAACACAACAAGAACACAGCAAGAACACAGCAAGAACAGAACAAGAACCCAGCAAGAACACAGAAAGAACACAGCAAGAACAGAACAAGAACACAGCAAGAACACAGCAAGAACAGAACAAGAACACAGCAAGAACACAGCAAGAACACAGCAAGAACACAACAAGAACAGAACAAGAACACAGAAAGAACACAACAAGAACACAGCAAGAACACAACAAGAACACAGCAAGAACAGAACAAGAACCCAGCAAGAACACAGAAAGAACACAACAAGAACACAGCAAGAACACAGCAAGAACACAGAAAGAACACAACAAGAACACAGCAAGAACACAGCAAGAACACAACAAGAACACAGCAAGAACAGAACAAGAACCCAGCAAGAACACAGAAAGAACACAGCAAGAACAGAACAAGAACACAGCAAGAACACAGCAAGAACAGAACAAGAACACAGCAAGAACACAGCAAGAACACAACAAGAACAGAACAAGAACACAGAAAGAACACAACAAGAACACAGCAAGAACACAGCAAGAACACAACAAGAACACAGCAAGAACAGAACAAGAACCCAGCAAGAACACAGAAAGAACACAACAAGAACACAGCAAGAACACAGAAAGAACACAACAAGAACACAGCAAGAACACAACAAGAACACAGCAAGAACACAGCAAGAACACAGCAAGAACACAGCAAGAACACAGCAAGAACACAGCAAGAACACAAGAACACAACAAGACCACAGCAAGAACACAGCAAGAACACAACAAGAACACAGCAAGAACACAGCAAGAACACAGCAAGAACACAACAAGAACACAGCAAGTGCAGAGCAACACCAGAACAACTCAAGAACAACCCACACAAGATGTCCCAGCTCCATCCCATATCTGCTCAACATGTTGTTTTGAAGAGTCTTTTAAATGGGATGATTGATTGATTGATTGTTGTCATTTCATCTCTGCAGCTGTTCCATATCCTGACACCTTTTTGTTGTGACTCAGTGATACTTTGCATTTGTCCCTACTGGGTTGTGTTTATGTGTACATGTTCCTCTCAGGTCTCCCTCAGCTGGACCAGCCCCTGGGTACTGCCCCTGGGTACTGGCCCTGGGTACAGCCCCTGGGTACTGGCCCTGGGTACTGCCCCTGGGTACTGCCCCTGGGTACAGCCCCTGGGTACTGGCCCTAGGTACTGGCCCTGGGTACAGCCCCTGGGTACTGCCCCTGGGTACAGCCCCTGGGTACTGGCCCTGGGTACTGCCCCTGGGTACAGCCCCTGGGTACTGGCCCTGGGTACTGGCCCTGGGTACTGGCCCTGGGTACAGCCCCTGGGTACTGGCCCTGGGTACAGCCCCTGGGTACTGCCCCTGGGTACTGCCCCTGGGGACTTCATGGTTTAACCCTTTGGACTTGATCCGAGCAGTTGTACAGTCCAGCAGATCTTTGGGTTTCAGTGTTTGTAGTTTGGTCAAGAGTTGGCTTGTTGGTTCTCTGCAGCCGGCTCTGTTTACTGTCCTCACGGCTCCTTTTTGAATAATGGAGATTGAATCGGTGTTGGTTTTAGATGTGTTCAGTTCAAATGCAAAATTAAAGTAGGTTACCTTTTCCAATATTCTAAATCAAACACAGTAAACATGAACTTAACTAAAGTCGGCATCTATCAAACTAATAAAGAGGGCCCCAAAAACCCACCCTCGTTGCAGGCCTGGTTTCACGTGTCCAACCCATCTTATCTTCATCCTGCGAGCTAAATGGACAAATGTACTCACTCAGTTCAGCATAATGGCACTTCCAGAATGTTCCTACAATGACAGGAAATGGCGGGGCACTGGAGGAACGGGCCAGGCGCGGGGGGAGCGGGCCGGGCGCGGGGGGAACGAGACGAAAGGCGTGCTCCCACGTGAGAATCCCACGTAGCCGGAGGAGGTTTGAGCCAGCCCTGGTGGCTCAAGCGCTACCTGGTGTGTCTGGTCCCGTGTGGGTCTTCTTTACGGAACTAGCCAACAAGGCTACCGCATCAGCTAGCTTAGCGAACTAGCCGGCTGATGACGCTGTAACATCTAACCGATGTTTATTTACATCCACCAGTACCACACTTACAGCTTACACCTTCCAATAATTTACGATTAAACTTGTAAACCACAAGACTTGCTACGTTTTCCAACTACCTCCTCTTCACAAGACCTGGATCTACTGTCTCTCCCCCTTCTCTCCTCTCGCCAACCGCTGGCTCCTCCCTTCACTGTGACCTTCCCCTCCCCTCCTCCCTGATTGGCCTTACATACAACAGGTAAGTAAAATAACACATGTATACATATTTGAAATAACATTTAACGTTTCAAGATATTTTAATCATATTTCAATATAGTGCAACTGTACCAAAATAATAAACTTCATGAAACCAAAATAATAACCAGATTACACCCTCCCACTTCTAAATGTACGTATGAAATCATAAGACACTAAGAAACGACACTAAGAAACAGGTCAAACCAAGGAGCACTTAGAGTGTATGACCTGTTTTGCTCTGTTTGTTTGATCTCAGTGACAAGACCTCTGCTTGCAATGGTTAGAGGTTGGTCGCTGGATCTACCTGGCTCATCATAGGTAAGCCTGACTGTTGGCTTTACAGCTCTCTTTGGCCTTGGCTCAGATCTGACTCTCACATTGTCTTTGGATATATTAACTGTCTCTTCCTTGTACCTACTGGGGATTGTACCCTGTGTGCTTCTGTGGGGCCTACTAGGCACCTGCTCTACACTCTCTGCACTCATCTGCATCCTCCAACTGTCTTTCCCCATCTGACCCATCCTCCCGGATCACCTGACCTGACCTTTACTGTCCCCTCGCCCGCTGCTGACCCTGACCGTCCCCTGTGTCTGTGTCGGAGGTGTCACTTGGTGAGTTGCTTCTGGCTGGTGTATGGTGAGGCTGAGGGGTGTAGGGATAGCTACGGGGAACATACACTACATCGTAAGAGTCAGACTCAGATTCAGGATCATTGGTGTCATCAGGAGCTAACTCTTGATCAGACTCCTGGTCCCCTAAGCTATAGTGCTCTGACTCAGCATCATCATCGGATGAGAATCGGTCATCAGAACCACTTCCATCTATTTGATAAGGAGCGTCGTCTTCATCTTAGACAACAACTGGGGCTCTACCTTGAGGTACATAATACTCAAGGTCCGAAGACGAATCTAAAACTTCTTGCAACTCTTGAGCATAGCGTGTGAAATGGTCGGTTACTACTAACACATTGCCTATGCTTTTTGCGTCGGGTTCCATACTGAGAAAATCGATGCAAACCAGATCCATGGGCCCTTTGCTCACTATCTGGTGCAGTGGGGCTGCTGTCTGACAAGGACTTTTTCCATGTGACACATAATCCACATTTTTTATGTACTGTTCTGTGTCCAATGCCATTTTTGTCCAGTAAAACCTGGTCCTTAACAGGTCAGTTGTTCTCTTAATGCCTAAATGTCCAAGATCGTCGTGCATGGACTTTAGCACCACTTCTCTGAACTCCGCTGGAAGAACTAGCTGAGAGGCCTCCTCTCCTGAAGGTCTTATGCTCAGATGATGGAGTAAGCCAACCTTCATTTCTAGTTTTCCAATCTCCCTTTTTATCTGTATCAGTTCTGGATTTGATTCTACGTCTTCTGGCCATTTTCCATGTTTTAGAGCTTGTATGGTTGGCCCAATCACAGGGTCCTTGTTCTGTGTAGCTATTAGCTCTGGCCATGACAATTGTCCTAATGAACTCACATCCAAGCGCATGGGTGAAGCATAGATGTCTGGGACACATTCGGGAGATGCTCCCAACTGATCAACACACCTCAGTGGACAGTTAGGAGACTCAGGGATGCAGACTCGCTAACAGATGGCCTTCACTCCACTCTGGGATAAAGTCACCCATTCATCTGTGTTCTCCTCATTGGGCACGGTCCTCAACAGTAGGTCAGCATCTACAATGTGTCGGCCCGGGCGATACTGCACATCGATCTCGTATGTGGACAAGGCAGCTAACCATCTGTGCCCTACTGCGTTAGCTTTGCTGTGGAGAGCACGTACGTAAGAGGGTTGTTATCTGTACGTACTGTGAACATTGCCCCGTAAAGACAACCATGTAGTTTGTCAGCCACAGCCCACTTTAGGGCTAAAAACTCCAACTGGTGGATCGGGTAATTTTTTTCAGATGCACTCAGCTGTCTGCTCGCAAAGGCGACTGGTTGCAAACCCTCCTGATACTCTTGGTAGAGTACTGCACCAAGTGCCTTTAAACTGGCATCTACATACAGTATATAAGGCTTCTGAGGATTTGCAAATGCCAGCACAGGTGCATGCCTCTGGCAGTGGATGATCTGGTGAAATGCATATGTGCAGGATTGATCCCATCTCTCCCCAAAGGCCTCGGACTCTTTCAGGTAGACTTTGCTCATCATATCAATAGTTACCTATAAATCATACCTGCAAGGCCAATAAACATGATCCTGATTCTGATATATGAATTGCCATCACACTATCCCACTTCGTCTTTGCCAACCTCTTCCTCTGTATAATTTGCTGTACTTCCTCATTCCACCATCAAGTCTCCTTGTCTTCCTTTCTCTGTCCTGATGACACACCAAGTACCTTCCTAGCTGTCTCCCTCACTATTTCTGCAGTGGTTGCCCAGCCATCCGGCAACTCTTCACTACCACTGTGCCTGTTTTAACTCCTCCCTGAACTCCACACAACAGTCTTCCTTCTTCAACTTCCACGATTTGATTCTTGGCTCTGCCTTCACTCGCTTCCTCTTCTTGGTCTTCAAAGTCATCCTACAGACCACCATCCGATGCTGCCTAGCTACGTTCTCCCCTGTCACCACCTTGCAGTCTCCAATCCCTTTCAGTTTGCACCTTCTACATAAGATATAGTCCACCTGTGCACTGTCGTCCACTCTTGTGCGTCACCCTGTGTTCCTCCCTCTTCTTGAAATATGTATTCACCACAGCCATTTCCATCCTTTTCTCAAAATCCCCCATCTGTCCTTCCACATTCCTCTCCTTGACACCATACTTGCCCATCACCTCCTCATCATCTGTTCCCTTCACCAACATGCCCATTGAATCCAATCTCCACTCTCTCCTCCTTGGGTACCCTCTCCACCACATCATCCAACTCACTCCAGAATTCTTCTTTCTCTTCCATCTCACACCCAACTTGTGGGACATATGTATGCGTTGGCAACATTAATCATCACACCTTTGATTTCCAGCTTCATACTCATCACTCTGTCCGTCACTTTCTTCACCTCCAACACACTCTTGACATACTCTTCCTTCAGTATTAACCCTACCCCATTATTCCTCCCATTCACACCATGGTAGAAGAAGTTGAGCCCACCTCCGATGCTCCTGGCCTTACTCCTCTTCCACCTGGTCTCTTGCACACACAGTATATCTACCTTTCTTCTCTCCATCATATCAGCCAGCTCTCTCCCTTTACCAGTCATAGTGCCAACATTCAAAGTTCTGACTCTCACCTCCACACTCCTACCTGTCCTCCTTTCCCGCTGCCTCTGAACATGCCTTCCCCTTCTCCTTCTCCTTCACCCAACAGTAGCATAGTTTCCACCGGCACCCTGCTGGCCAACAGTACCGGTGGTGGTCGTTGGTAACCCGGGCCTCGAGTATGGATATCTGATTTATGATCCGCTTATTTGATTTGGCAAAGTTACGAAAGTCACACTGATGGGACATCAGGACAGCAGAACCCCAGTCACTGCAGTCAACATTGAAATGTTCTGCGTCTCATTCTGAAGGTCATTTTCTCACCATTCTCTGAAAGGAAGCTCTCCCACCGTGGTAAACCACATGCTGTGTTTGCAACAAAGCCAGTTCCTGTTTCTCATCATTAAAATGACCCTTCAAGAAAAAGTTGTGATGCTGTTTTGTTCGACTTTTTGTTCTGATGACAACAGACAGACTTTCCAACTTCTCACATTCTCACTTGGTTTACATGGTGTGCATGAAAAATGAGATGCCATCACAACGTGGGCACAGAAAAAGAACACATTTTAACACCAGGTCTACATACGAAGGATGAGAATGGATCATTTATGATCCAGATAACAGCTAGAGATCATATGATCATACCAGGTGGACATGGTCTCTAGATGGCGGCACTGGGGCAAACCACTGGGCGGCACGGTGGCCCAGTGGTCAGCACTGTTGCCTCACAGCAAGAAGTTCCAGGGTTTGAAGTTCGAACCCCAGGCCGTCCCAGGTCCTTTCTGTGTGGAGTTTGCATGTTCTCCCCGTGTTTGCGTGGGATTCCTCCCGGTGCTCTGGTTTCCTCCCACAATCAAAAAGACATGTATGTTAGGGTTAATACTCCTGTCTGTGCCCCTGAGCAAGGCAATGGAAAGAAAAACTGGAGTTGGTCCCCGGGCGCTGCAGCTGCCCACTGCTCCTACACAATAGGATGGACAAATTTCATTGTAAAAATATAATGTCCCATAAATTGGCTTTCTTTTTCTTTTCTATATGTTTAGATGAGAGCATGACCTCTAACCTCTGTTGCTCTCTCTCTCTCTCTCTCTCTCTCTCTCTCTCTCTCTCTCTCTCTCTCTCTCTCTCTCAGTCTCTCTGCCTGACTGTCTGTCCGTCTACCTCTCTATCTGTTGTCTGTCTATTTGTCTTTCTTTCTCTGTCTCTGATTGTTGAATGTTCTGTGATGCTGTTTATGTGTGAACTAAATAAAGTATTTTGAAGATGAAAATCTCTGTCTCTCTCAGGCCAGATGGTGTGTGTTGATGGTGAAGCGGAGCCCTGCTATAAGATTGCATATTTCCGTGATATGTCGAGCCGCGTTGCATTCTGGGAGGCCCGGCAGGCGTGCGGGATGGACGGCGGTGCACTGCTGAGCATAGAAAGCTTGGCTGAACAGAGAAACATAGAGAATCTTTTACAGGTGAGTTAGAGAGAGCGAGAGAGAGAGCGAGAGAGAGAGAGAGAGGGAGAGAGAGAGAGAGAGAGAGAGAGGGAGAGGGAGAGAGAGAGAGGGGGAAAGAGAGAGGGGGAGAGAGAGAGAGAGAGAGAGCGAGAGAGAGGGGGGGAGAGAGAGAGAGAGAGAGAGAGAGAGAGAGAGCTAATACACGTGACCTCTACCCCTCCTGCAGGAGCTGCGTAGTGGGGCGGTGGGCGGTACCGGTACCAGTGGGATAGCAGACGGTGATTACTGGATCGGGTTGACCCGGGCCGATGCAGGAGACCAGAACCACCCAGAAAATACGAACACCTTCACCTCCTGTCCTGAACTATACCGCTGGACCGACGGCAGCGTGGCCACATTCAGGTGTGTGTGTCTGTTCAGGTGTGTGTGTCTGTCAGAGTAAGTAGTGTTTTGATCATGTGATAGACCTGCAGACAGACACACAGAATGACATCTGGATAGTTACATAGATTTTTAATTTGCAATATTTTGAAAATGAAGACGTGTATTTTTTGTATAACGGTGTTGTGCAGTAGTTTTCCAAATGTGACGCCTGTCTCCCCAAGGGGGCGCCAAAGAATCTCATGAAGGGGGGGAGCAGGGAACTGCAAGAAAACGTCTGAACCCCGCAGAAAGTAGGACGATGTGTATTTAAAGTTGGGATTTCCTTGGACAAAGCCACTGCTGCCATCAAGGTAGAGAAGGTGTACTACTTCCGTGTAGGAGGAGGGGCCAACAGTGTGTCAAACTTTACTGAACAGGTCGGGTCAGGTCTTGCGTAGTGTAGCGAATTCGGGGGGGACAAGGCAACCACAGGAGCTGCCGCGGCCGGGAAGCGAACCCGTATCGCCCGCGCCGCGGGGGATATCGCTAACCGCTCGACTGAAGGGTCAGACCCGCGGCCAGCCAGCGGCCAGGCCAGGCCAGCCAGCGGCCAGGCCAGGCCAGCCAGCGGCCAGGCCAGGCCAGCCAGCGTGTCTCCTTATCCATGCACGTTACAGCATGGTGTCGGGAAGCAGCAGCAACGTGCACCAGTGGTTTGGGTATGCGGGACGAGAAGTCATGTGTAGGTCATAAAACAGCATAATTTCTGATTTCTTTAATGTAATGTACGTTAAGAGTCGTCTTTATGTTTCCTGCGTGGTTACGGGGAAAAGAAACGTGTTCCTTCGGTTAAAACTGAAGGTACACGGGGAGTCGTGGTGTCGCGGTTGGGCAGGAGCACCGGTGACTAGCCAGTAGGGGTCAGTATCGCCACGGGAGGGGGAGTCAAAGGCAAGTCTCACGCGAGTTCGTCAGAAAACGAGATTGTCTGCGTGTCCAAGATGGAAGCCGAACAGGTTGACGCTACATCCAACGGGGCGTCGGCACGGAAGTAGACGTGATTGGCTGTTGCGTGGGCCAATAGTGCGGAACCTGGAAGCGCACTGACTTGAAACGAACGACACGCATTGAAACGTTTAGCTCGCTAGCTTACAGCTGACCTTAACGCTGCCGATAGCTAACGTTAACGCTCGCTAACCACGGGAATCCAAAACCCTAACCAACAGCCAGGCACGTCACGTCTACTTCCGTGCCTCCACCCCGTTGGGTCTAGCGTCAACCAGCAGAAAACGCTGTGTAGCGATCGGGAATCTAAATATATCTTCTTCTACTTTAATTCAATGTGTAACACCGGATTGCGCATGTGTGACGTCACTCTGTGCACCGCTACATGTACATGATGTACATCATGTACATCATGTTCTCTGTTGTGTTTTGTTAAAAGGTGATGGATGTGTCGTGTTTTCTCTTTTTTTAACCTCAAAAACATGCACAAATAGGCACTGACCAAATATTAATTCTTAACCATTTTCATCGATGTTTGTTAAAACGCGGAAGATTGATTGTATTAGGTTAGTTTCTTGCCCGGTGCGGGATTCGATACGGGTGTACTGCACCACAAGGTGACGTCACTAACCGCTCGGCTAAAGGGTCAGACCCGTTAGCTGGGAGCTAATGTGTCTTATTACTAGTTTACACTAGTAATAGCACAACAAATTAAAGTCTCTATTGACAACCTCAACGTGTTTTTGTTATGCTGCAGATTACATGTTCATAACTAAATCAAGCGCCGAGCACCACGCATTTATGAACAGCAAGTACGTTTTAACAGAATATATGTAAAATAAGATAAAAACAATCGCAAACAAATCTGAGCTATACCCCTGAAGAAGGATGTGTTGGGACCCCCACGCCAGGCACGGGGATAAAACAGGTGAGCCGAACTCTCAGGTCTGCGCTGCCCTTCCTCGGTACAAGGAAGTCCTTACTGGACCCGCAGCGCGGAACCGCACCACACGGCTGCCGGACACCTCCCCAAAAGCCCTCACACAAGATGGCTGCGCCAAACTGCGGAGGAACCACCGGCCTCCTCCAGGCCACCAGAGGCGCTATCCGGGGGCGCTACTCCCACGTCGGCTACCCGGCGGAACCACAAACGTGTCGTGTCCGGTAGTTGGCGGCGCTACCGGAGCAGCGTCTGACACGAGCCTTAACGTCTACCAACGAGCAGCGTGCAGCCACACTCCCGAACTGTAAGACCACCGATGCTGCAAGCGCGCCCCACGTGCACCCCCCCCCCTGTGCTAGCTAGCTAGCTAGCTAGCAGTCAGCTGTGCTATGAGCGCCGTGCTAAGCCAACTCACGACGTCATTCAGAGAGACACAAGAGACATGTAGGTCAGCTGAATCGGCCGGACGAAATTGTCCCTAGGGGCGGGGGGTGTGTGTGGGGGGGTGGGGGGTGAGCCTCGTGATGGCCTGGCGGCCTGTCCAGGGTCCAGGGTGCCTCCCCGCCTGCCGCCCAGTGACTGCTGGGACAGGCTCCAGCATCCCGCCACCCTGACAGCAGGGCAAGCGGTTTGGATGATGGATGGATGATTATTATGCCTGTCATGAAGATGGGCGGGGCCCCGGTGACGTGGTGTTGTCTGGAGGCCCACTCTCTCACACGCCGAAAACCCCTGCTGTACTATATGGTGTGTGTGTGTGTGTGTGTGTTGTAGGAACTGGTATTTTGATGAGCCGTCCTGTGGTGGAGAGGCCTGTGTGGTTATGTACCATCAGCCTACTGCACTTCCTGGTTTGGGCGGAGCCTATCTCTACCAATGGAACGATGACCGCTGTAACATGAAACACAACTTCATCTGCAAATATGAACCAGGTGACATTATTTACTGCATTAAATACCAAGTTCTGCATTAAATACCAAGTTCTGCATTTCCCTGTCGACACAAAGCAAGTGATGTTACACAGTCCTCCTTCCTTCCCCAGCCGTGTCCTCCCTTCCGCTGAACCTGCGTGTTTACTTCCTCATTTAGTCAACGCCTTCTTCCACACATTCAACAGCGGATCCAACTCACAGACACCTCTTTGACACCTCTTTCTTTCTTTCTTCTTGTCTTTCTCTCTTTCAGAGAGCCACCTTGTCAAAAAGCAGGCAAGGAGGCCAGGAGGGCGCGGCCCAGGTGAGCAGGAACTTCCTGATTGGTTTGTTGTCAGTATCAAAGTGTACTAATTTTAAAATGAAACAAATCTCTACCATTTCAAATGACACCTGTCTGTCTAGAGGAGGACAGTTTTCATCAAGTAACTGACAAATCATCTACACAAGAAACGAGTTGGTCCTTTCATTCGAACCCTTGTTTCGGGGAAATGACTGCTGTGTCACTGGGCGCAGCGTTGCAGTCAGTGAAAGAGAAATAGAATAGGCTTCCATTTTCTTCATTGGTAAGAACGGCAAGCCAGTCAAATAACTCAAAGTGACTACCCAATCAGCGAGAGTTGGGGGCGGGCTCAAGTAAACGTAAAAATGGCAGAGAAGTCTTTCAAATCAACAGGAGTTCCCTGAGTTGCACGACCCACCTGTCAGAGCACATTAATGACTGAAAAAAGGTTCGTTGTGTCGTTCCAGAGGCGACAGTAGAGACGGTCAAAGTCCCATACCCTGGAGTAAAGGAAGACAGTCCAGATGTAATTATAACTGGAACCTCAGGTAACAAATTAGCTAATTAAGTTACTAACTCGTTAAGCAGTTGTCTAGGTCAACAGGTGTCAATCAGGTCCTCAGATGCCACCAGTACTGCTGGTTTTCTATTCTACCAGGTAGTTCATTACATTCACCTGTTGTTCCAGGTGTAAAACCTCCTTGATTGGAAGCTGATTGGGAACACGGTGGCCCAGTGGCTAGTACTGTGACTTCATAGCAAGAAGGTCCTGGGTTCGAACCCCAGGCCGTCCCAGGTCCTTTCTGTGTGGAGTTTGCGTGTTCTCCCCGTGTCTGCGTGGGTTTCCTCCGGGTTTTCCGGTTTCCTCCTGTTGTGTAGTTGGTTCAGTATCAGACATCAACACACGAAGCAGAGGAACAGGGGAGCATGTACTTTACTTAGCACTTTTTCCATCGACACGTTTTACTTCTTCTACTCCTACACATGCATAACTCACAGTACCTGGGACATATAAAGCATAGTAGTGCCACCTAGCGGTCTCCAACCTAAATAGCATTAACAGAACACAATGCATCACTATGTATGTATATGGACACAACATCTTCCCCCTTTGAACAAAGAATACTTCTAGTACCTTAGATTAGAACTGACAGTATTACACTCTGAATAATGTATGTAACCCATGGCTTCCTAATCCGTACTTTGTCACCGGACTGGAAGTCAGTTGATTTAGCGTGTCTGTGAGCATCTGTGTATTCTTTCGTCTTCAATTGTTTTTGCTTCACTCTTTCACGCACAGCGTGTCCATCTTTTGGAGGTACAGGCATCTCCATCACCTGTAGCTTTGTTCTCATTCGTCGACCACGGAGCAGTTCTTAAGGGGATACGCCAGTCGTAGAATGAGGCGTTGCTCTGTAATCCATCAGGTAAATTCTCAGAAATGATTTCCAGGGTTCTCTTTGGATTGATGTGGTCTGTAGGCAGTCTTTTAAGGCTTCTGCTGAATCTCTCAACTTCTCCATTGGCTCTTGGATAATAAAGTGGAGATCTCAGGTGTCTGATTTCCCTCTTTTTGAGAAAGTCGCAGAACTCAAAGGAGAGAGATTGAGGTCCTTTATCACTGACCAGTTCTTTTGGATTCCCTTCTCGAGAGAAAACAGTGGTCAGGAACTGGATGACAGTAGCTGTGTCAGCACGGGGAGCAAACGCTACTTCAGGCCATTTACTAGAGTAGTCTACCAGTGTTATGGCATATCTGCAATCAGCAGGTGCTATCTCAAATGGACCTACGACGTCCACGGAAACCTTTTCCCAGGCAGCAGCTGGTAGGGGAACGGTTTGGAGGGGAGCATCGTGGGTTACAGTCGACTTATCATTCTGTCTGCAGGTTGTACAGTTCTTAATCAATGTCTCTGTCTGAGAGTCCATTTTGGGCCACCAATACAGTTCTCTGAGGCGTTGTTTAGTGCACACAATGCCTTGGTGGGTTTCATGAGCGATATTAATGAGTCTTTTCTACAATGACTCAGGCACCAGCAACCGATGAGTACCTCTGACAATACAGTCATCCATGACTGCAAGCTCATGGCGGATCAGGAAGAATGGCTGTAAGTCAGGCCAGTTGCATTCTTTCGTGAGGGCCAGCCCTTCCGTATCTGCACGGGCTTTTGTGAGCACCGGGCAGGCACAGCACTCAAACTGGAAGTCATCCACAGACACAGCACTCAGATCAGTGAGAATGGTTGCAACGGATTCCACATTCTCTGCACATGCAGTGTCTGTCTCGGGAAGTGGGAGTCTAGATAGACAGTCAGCAACATAGTTCAAAGATCCAGTTCTGTATTCAACATCATAGTCAAACTCCACCAGGCGAGCAGACCATCTGGCTATCCGGAGACCAGTGCAGTTATTGCCTTTGGTAGTCAGGAGTGTTGCAAGTGCTTGATGATCGGTGCGTAACAGGAATTTCCTTCCCCAGAGCCATGTATGCAGAACTCAGTCCATAAGGAACTCTACAGTATTGGTACAGGCCTTCATGCGTAATGAAAGCGGTGAGCCCTCTGCTCTCTTCATGCAGCTTCAGTTGACGGTATGCAGAGTCGAGATCCAGGGTAGAGAACATGACAGATCCACGCAGCTCAGACAGTATGTCCTCAATCAGTGGAAGGGGATGACTGTCAACGACTACTGCTTTGTTAGGGTCCCTCAAATCGACGCACATGCGTATGCCACCTGTCTTCTTCTTAGTGACTACAATTTGGGATACCCATTCAGATGCATCAACTTTCTCAATAATCCCATTTTCCTCCAGGTTCTTGAGTTCATCGGAAACGGCATCACGGACTGAAAGTGGTAAGCGTCAAAGCTTTTGTTGTACCGGCTTCACTTCTGGTCGTACCTTCACTTTGTGTACAAAGTCCTTTGCGCATCCAAACGCAGCTGAAGTCTAACTTTTATGTTTGCTGGTAGTGGGCGGAGCTTCGGTTTGGTGGAGTGTCACACAGACATTGGCAGTCTCAGGTATTAACTGTCCTCCTTTGATGTGTAGCTGGAGAGCAGTCACCAGGTCCATACCTAGTATAGGTGTCCCTGTTTTCACTATGTAAAAGTCTGTGGAGGCACTCTTGTCATAGTAAGTAATGTCAGCTTTAAGACATCCTAGCACATTCAGCTTCTCTCTGGAATATGTAACAAGCTGCATTCTAGGTTCACTTAGCTTACTTGAACCAAAATATTCACTGTAAACAGTACACAGTAGTTTAGCAGCTGGTTCAGTAGTAGAACTAACAGTTAAGACAGTAATGTCAGGCACAGTCACTTCATTAACAGACTGTTGGGAGGATCTGCACACTCTAGAAAAATGCCCCATCTTACCACATGTTTTACATTTGCAGTCCTTCGCAGGGCAGGATTTATCGTTGGCTAGGTGGTCAGCTGAACCACAACGACAGCATGTGTGGGTTGCATCCGGTTTCTGAACGGTCTTGTACTTTGGCTTGCGCGCCTTCTTTTGCACTTGAACGGCGGCGACGTGCTTTGTGTCACCATCAGCAATGCCTTCTGCATCGGCTATAGCAGCGGCAGTACGCCCAGCTACTTCCAAGGCTCTATCAAGTGCCAGGTCCTCCTCCATTAACAGTCTCTCACATTGTATACCAGGATTATTTGTCTTCTCTACGATCTGATCATGCAGCGTTCCACTTTCCATATCGCCAAACTCATATTTCTTCACGAGCTCGCGCAGCGCTGCCACATAGTGATCCGTTGACTCACCCACAGCTTGAGTTCGTTGCCTAAAGCGGTACCTCTCGGCGACAGCGTTCAGTTTGGGGGTGAACTACGCCCCCAAAGCCTGCACAGAGCCCTCGTAGGTACCAGCCGTGAGGGGCAAGGGGCTGTAGGTTCTCTGCCCCTCTGGTCCTCAGCAGAGAACTACGTACTAGCAAGGCTCTCGGTCTCTCGGGGCAGGGGAGCCACTTCCCCCAGAGCAAGCAGGTAACTGTCCAACAACGTTTCCACGCAGCAAACGCGGTTTTCGGTTCACCTCAGGGGCCCTCCAGGAGCACGGCAGGAGGGTGCAAGGAGAGCAAAGCCATCTCTTCGTCACTATCGCCCTCGTCGCCACTTCCTTGTGTAGTTGGTTCAGTATCAGACATCAACACACGACGCAGAGGAACAGGGGAGCTTGTTCTTCACTTAGCAATTTTTCCATCGACACGTTTTACTTCTTCTACACACGCGTGACTCACAGTACCTGGAACATATAAACCATAGTAGTGCCACCTAGCGGTCTCCAACGTAAATAGCATTAACAGAACGCAATGCATCACTATGTGTATATGGACACAACACCTCCCACCATCAAAAAGACATGCATGTTAGGGTTAATACTCCTGCCTGTGCCCCTGAGCAAGGCAATGGAAGGAAGAAGTGGAGTTGGTCCCTGGGCGCTACACGGAGGTTGCACACTGCTCCAAGCTACACAGCCAGGGTGGGTTAAATGCAGAAGAATGTCCCCACGGGGATCAATAAAGTGGCGGCACGGTGGTGCAGTGGCTAGCGCGGTCACCTCACAGCAAGAAGGTCCTGGGTTCGAGCCCCGGGTAGTCCAACCTTGGTGGGTGGTCCCGGGTCGTCCTCTGTGTGGAGTTTGCATGTTCTCCCCGTGTCTGTGTGGGTTTCCTCCGGGGGCTCCGGTTTCCTCCCACAGTCCAAAGACCTTTAGGTCAGGTGACTCGGCCGTACTACATTGTCCCTAGGTGTGTGTGTGTGTGTGTGTGTGTGTGTGTGTGTGTGTGTGTGTGTGTGTGTGTGTGTGTGTGTGTGTCTCGGCCCTGTGATGGCCTGGCGGCCTGTCCAGGGTGTCTCCCCACCTGCCGCCCAATGACTGCTGGGATAGACTCCAGCGTCCCCGCGACCCTGAGAGCAGGATAAGTGGTTCGGCTGATGGATGGATTAATAAAGTATGAATAAGTGGAACAACAAGTGAATGCAATCAACTACCCAATAGAATAGAAAACCAGCAGTACTGGTAGCATCTGAGGACGTGATTGAGAATCACACTCCTAAGCGTCTGACTGACTTGATATACTAATTTAAGGAATCTCCTGTTTGTGTCCATGTTGTCTTTCTCTGTAGGGATGCTGTTGGTTTATGTCATCATCCCCACAATCCCACTGCTCCTGCTCATCTTGGTGGCTACCGGGACTTGCTGTTTTCAGATGATCTGTAGAAGGTGGGACTCAAACACCTAAACGCCGTAGATTTTGACACTTACATCCTGCTACAGGTTTATCTCATTTAGGAATTTGTTTTTCCAGGCATGATGTATTAACCCAAAAGGTAAAAACTCTGCCTCAGACAACTGGCTAGCTTTCAGCTGTTGTCCCCTTGGCCTTACATTAATACCCAGGGCTGCTCATTCTCAACATGACACCCATACAGTCACGTGCCAAACAACGCAAAACAAACCAGCACACAGGTCATGTGACATTCTTGAAGTCATGTGACATGACTCGTCATCAAGATGGCGCCGTGGGCGGTAGCCTCGGCTCTGCGCTCTCTCGTACTTGTTCTGTTGTTGTTTCTTTGTTTAGTTTCCAGCATAATAATAATAATAATGATGATGATGATGATTAGCTGGCAGACTCGTCATGATGATGGAAGTAAAAGATTCAGTACTGGATCATAAGCATGATCCTTATCACTGCCATGGTCACTATACACACACACCACTGTCCACATGAGAACACTCAGACACACGAACCATAACTATGATAAGGATAATGACCCTCCTCCCTCCCTCCCTCTCTCTCTCTCTCTCCCTCTCTCGCTCCGTCTCTCTCTGTCTCTCCCTCTGTCTCCCTCTGTCTCTCTCTCCCTCTGTCTCTCTCTCCCTCTGTCTCTCTCTCCCTCTGTCTCTCTCTCCCTCTATCTCTCTCTGTCTCTCTCCCTCTGTCTCTCTCTCCCTCTGTCTCTCTCTCTCTCTGTCTCTCTCTCTCTCTCTCTGTCTCTCTCTCCCTGTCTCTCTCTCTCTGTCTCTCTGTCTCTCTCCCTCTGTCTCTCTGTCTCTCTCTCCCTGTCTCTCTCTCTCTGTCTCTCCGTCTCTCTCCTCTGTCTCTCTCCCTCTGTCTGTCTCCGTCTCTGTCTGTCTCTGTCTCTGTCTGTCTCTGTCTCTGTCTGTCTCTCTCTAAGCAGTCACTAATAAATCAGTGCAGACCCAACAGCCTTGATAAATGAGCCCACAAGTCTTGTGTGCGTGTGTGTGCACGCCAGGAGTGTGCTTGTGTAGGCACTAAATACTGGAGGCTCCTGCTTACTCAGCCATTGTCTGTCTGTGTCTGTGTGTGTGTCTGTGTGTCTGTGTGTGTGTGTGTCTGTGTGTGTGTCTGCGTGTGTGTGCTTAGTGATTATGACAGGGCCAACACTGAGATGTCTTAAGAAGATCTGATTTATAACAGCGCTTAGCTCAGTCTATCTATCTGTGTGTGTGTGTCTGTGTGTGTGTCTGTGTGTGTGTCTGTGTGTGTGTCTGTGTCTGTGTGTGTGTCTGTGTGTGTGTGCTTAGTGATTATGACAGGGCCAACACTGAGATGTCTTAAGAAGATCTGATTTATAACAGCGCTTAGCTCAGTCTATCTGTGTGTGTGTGTGTGTGTGTGTGTGTGTGTGTGTGTGTGTGTGTGTGTGTGCGTGTGTGTGTGCGCGTCCTGAGGAAGAGAGAATCGATCATCTGACATGCGCGTGTACATGTAACACGTGCATTTGTGCACGCTGTGGCGACCTGGATTTGACTAGATTTCCCCAGCTGTGTCCCCCGGAAACACCCAGTTCCTCAGCCACCGATCCCTCGTGGCCCGCGCCTCAGTTCGACGCTAGCCAGCCAGCTAGCCAGCTAGCTAGCCAGTTGGCTGGCTGGCTAGCCAGTTGACTAGCCAGCTGGCTAGCAAGTCTAGTCATCCGTGATCGTTACACTACTTTGAAATTTGTCTAGAATTACACAAATATACGTGGTAATATTTTGAGCTTTTTTGTGTTCATGGGTCATTCTCATATTTCCATTTTAATCACCCGCCCCCGCACACACACACACACACACACACACACTCACACACTTTTGCTGATCGCTCTGGTTTCAGACTTACTCATGTGAAGCATCTGGTGATGAAGATAGTGATGATGACGATGGTGAAAATTGATAACGGCCCACTGTCCCTGCTTTGGTTTCTTCTTTTTTTGTCCACTTCCTGTAGTAAGCCCCGAACCAAGACCAGTGTCAACCAGTCAAATCTCTGGATCTCCAACACGCCTAAGGTTGACAGCATGGAAGTGTGAATATTCATGATGGCCGCTGACGTCATGATGACATCACCGCCGACGGAGAGACGGCGTCGTCCAACCTGTGCCCTATTATCGTCAATGGGAACTTGCTGATGCGTTGAACACTTCGGACATGTTAGGTCATTTCTGAATGAGGAGACTTGTGACGGGGGGGGGGGGGGGGTCATGTGATCTCCAGCGGCTCATGACGTCACCACCCTCTCCTCAGACACGTCACACTGCTCAGACAAGCTCCACTTCCTTTTACTTCAGTTTCTAACAGCAGCATGGCCGCCTCTCTCTCTGTCTGTCTCTCCCCCTCTCTGTCTGTCTCTCCCCCTCTGTCGGTCTGTCTGTGTCTCTCTCTGTCAGTCTGTCTGTGTCTCTCTCTGTCTGTCTCTCTCCCCCTCTCTGTCTGTCTCTCCCCCTCTCTTTCTGTCTCTCCCCCTCTCTGTCTGTCTCTCCCCCTCTCTGTCTGTCTCTCTCACTCTCTGTCGGTCTGTCTGTCTCTCTCCCCCTCTCTGTCTGTCTCTCCCCCTCTCTGTCTGTCTGTCTGTGTCTCTCTCTGTCTGTCTCTCTCCCCCTCTCTGTCTCTCTCACTCTCTGTCGGTCTGTCTGTGTCTCTCTCTGTCTGTCTCTCTCACTCTCTGTCGGTCTGTCTGTGTCTCTCTCTGTCTGTCTCTCCCCCTCTGTCTGTGTCTCTCTCTGTCTGTCTCTCCCCCTCTCTGTCTGTCTCTCTCACTCTGTCGGTCTGTCTGTGTCTCTCTCTGTCTGTCTCTCTCCCCCTCTCTGTCTCTCCCCCTCTGTCTGTGTCTCTCTCTGTCTGTCTCTCCCCCTCTCTGTCTGTCTCTCTCACTCTGTCGGTCTGTCTGTGTCTCTCTCTGTCTGTCTCTCTCACTCTCTGTCGGTCTGTCTGTGTCTCTCTCTGTCTGTCTCTCTCCCCCTCTCTGTCTCTCCCCCTCTGTCTGTGTCTCTCTCTGTCTGTCTCTCTCCCCCTCTCTGTCTGTCTCTCTCACTCTCTGTCGGTCTGTCTGTCTCTCTCCCCCTCTCTGTCTGTCTCTCCCCCTCTCTGTCTCTCCCCCTCTGTCTGTGTCTCTCTCTGTCTGTCTCTCTCACTCTCTGTCGGTCTGTCTGTGTCTCTCTCTGTCTGTCTCTCTCCCCCTCTCTGTCTCTCTCACTCTCTGTCGGTCTGTCTGTGTCTCTCTCTGTCTGTCTCTCTCACTCTCTGTCGGTCTGTCTGTGTCTCTCTCTGTCTGTCTCTCTCCCCCTATCTGTCTCTCCCCCTCTGTCTGTGTCTCTCTCTGTCTGTCTCTCCCCCTCTCTGTCTGTCTCTCTCACTCTGTCGGTCTGTCTGTGTCTCTCTCTGTCTGTCTCTCTCACTCTCTGTCGGTCTGTCTGTGTCTCTCTCTGTCTGTCTCTCTCCCCCTCTCTGTCTCTCCCCCTCTGTCTGTGTCTCTCTCTGTCTGTCTCTCCCCCTCTCTGTCTGTCTCTCTCACTCTGTCGGTCTGTCTGTGTCTCTCTCTGTCTGTCTCTCTCACTCTCTGTCGGTCTGTCTGTGTCTCTCTCTGTCTGTCTCTCTCCCCCTCTCTGTCTCTCCCCCTCTGTCTGTGTCTCTCTCTGTCTGTATCTCTCCCCCTCTCTGTCTCTCTGCCTGTGTGACATATCTGCAGTTCTGGGGTCTCATGTATCAGTCGCTACTATGGGCACACGTGTTGGTACACACCCATGGGACTGTTTAGCCCTGCAGTGTGTCTCAGAGGCCAGTGTGGGACCTGGGTAACCCCTGGATTTAGACGCCGGTTAGCCAACGCTGACGTCTGCAGGCCTGGGGGATTGCTCGCTGCAAGAGGTAGACGGCAGATGTTAGGAGGAAGGCATTACAAATACCCATCATGCTTTGCTGCTGCCTGGCAGACAAACGTGAGGGTTAAAAATTCCCTGGGTGTGGAAGAACAACGTGCCCATCGTAACGACTGATACGTGAGGCCCCTGATCTCTACTTTTGGAAAATTCTGGATCTGGATTTTTTTCTCTGTGTGTGTGTGTGTGTGTGTGTGTGTGTGATGGCCATTAAAGCGAAGCATTAATTAAGTGTGTGTGTGATTGGAGGCTGGCTGGTGCGTTTGCGTTTCGGCTTCAGGGAGATTTCACCGTTTTGAAGAGCGGCCCTGCAGCTGCTCAGGGAAAAGAGGAGGAGAAATCTAAAAGGGGACGAGTGAAATGAACAGATTTGTTCATTTAAAGGGAAGGAGAGAAAAGGGAAATAAATGCTAAGATGAAAGCATCAAAGCTCAGCAGAGAAGAGAAGAGAAGAGAAGAGAAGCTTTGAAGGTAAATTGGAGCGATGGGAGGTAACTGTAGGTACTGGGGCTAAAAGAGATTCATTTGAAACAGGAGGGGTAGAAGAGAGAGATTTTGACTTTTAAATTAACTTTTTTTTTACATCACATTATGATAAAATTTCCATTCCCATCATCTCAATATCAACTGGTAAGCTATAAAACAATAAAATCTCAGGCATTATTACTGTGGCTCCATCAAATTATTTACACAAAAAACTTCCCTGTCACACACACACACACACACACACAACACACACACACAACACACACACACACACACACACGACCATAATGAATTAGAAACAGAGAACAAGTGACCCATCTTCACTTGGTGAACATAAAACCTGTCGTAACCCCCACAGAGCCCTGAAGGAGTCCAGACTACGGGTCAGGGTGTAGAAGGCGTGCTCTATCCTCAGACGAGCCACCACCAAACCCTTCATACTCTGCACCACATCAGTCCAGCCCTGACCTAGCATCTGGTTCTTCCTGGTCTTCCAGATCGCTAGGTTAGCAGTGCCGAAAAGTTAATTGACTAGGACCAGGAGCAGTCTTTTTCTTGACGTGTATTTGGGCCCAAAAACAAACATGGGGATGGAGAAACCTTCACCCAAAGCTTCCACCCATTCCCGCAGTACCCTAAATAAGCCCACCAGTCGAGGACAAGAGACCACTAAATGCTCTAACATCTCCCTGAGTGCAAAAAGGACAGCCTTCCCCAGTGCTTGGATCGAGGTGAGCCTTGTGTCTGTTCATAGTTATTGCTCCATGTATAATCCTCCACAGGAGGTCAGCCATCCGTTTCTCAACAGGAGGCTTACACAAGATTCTCCACCTGCCTTTAGGGGTACAGTCTGAAGCAAAAACCTCAGTCCACCTCGACTTCTTGACTTCAGCCAGAGAGCAAAGGTCGAGTACCTTCACACAGCTGTAGTAAAGTTGCTTCTTCCCACAAGAGCTGAAACTACCCAGCACTGGTGTACTCAGGGAAAGAAGCAGTCCGCTCCCCCCTCGCCATGCCCCAAATGCAGGACTGACGATCAAGGAGGGAAAAAAGTACTCATTGTCATCATCCCATTGGTCAGCTAGAGCACGATTTTTGGTAAACTCTCTCAGTGGCCCAAATAGGGACTCCCAGACTTCCTCCACAACCCTCTTCAGCACTCTGGAGGACCTGATGTTGACGATGCCACCAAGTGCTTCCCTTGATGTTTTTGTAAGTCTGTGCCATAGACACAAGGCGACCAGGTTATTAACTATCAGAGCGTAATTTCCCTACGGTGATCAATAAAGTATCTCATTCTTTTTTTTGAGTCCCTGTCGGTGAGGAAGCTAGAGACTCCACATCACTCTCCTCATCACCTTCACTTTTTGTCTGACTGCAGACACCCACTCTGACGAGAAACCTTTGTCGCTTTACCAGAAGGCGGAAACACCTCATCAGGTTTCCTCTTCTTATCTTTGACCTTACAATAGTCTTTTTTTTTAATCAACATCTCACTTTCCTCCTCCAGAGAACATTCTGTTTCAGTCTGTGTGTCCATCACATCACAGTTAACACTATCTTTGGGACCCTTTTCAACAACCTCTACAACAGCATCTTTATGTGTAGGACCCGGATCAGCAGCAGCTGAACACGCAGCCCCCTGACCAGCCGAATCCTGATCATCAGCAACTGAACCAGCAGCCCCCGGATTAGCAGAACCTGGATTAGTTTAACCAGGAATAGAAGCACCTGAAGCAGCAGTCTGAAATCCAGCTTCACTGTTTTTTTTCGGCTGTGATTTTCCCTGCTTTGAGCTCGACGCCGCAGTCCCAGTTTGCTCAGGGCTCTGTGCTGCAGTCTCACCCTCATTTGACTCAGTAGCTGGTTTCTCTGGACAGGGACGGATGAGATGACCCTCCGTTCCACAGCCAAAACATTTCCTTTTCTCCAAAGAAGCATCAACATTTTAGTCAAGCCATCTACTCTGAACTTCAACACCAAATTTAACTGCGTGATGTACTTCAGAATCATAAAGACCTGCCTTCTGAAGGGAACAACGAGCTTTAAATGCGGAGATTTACAGCTCAGAGGAATCAGTTTTACAGGGGACATTAATTGTCCGTGGCTCGCCAGTTCTCCCCACAACGTTTCATTGCTCCCGAGCTCCTTCAGATCCACACGCCCTCTCGGACCCTCTTCTGCTCTCCGGCCCACTACACCTTCCGCCCACTTGACTACCATGGGGTCTAGAGCCTTCAGTCATTCTGCCCCCCCCCCTTCAGGAACTCTCTCCCACAAGACATTCACAACACTGACTCTCCTTCAACCTTCACATCCCATCTCAAAAGGCACCTTCTCAAACCGGCATATTCAGTCTGATCCACGCTTCACTGAGTTTTGTGTAGACGATGATTTTTTACTATCTGTTGCGTTACCTTTTTATTGTCTACCTGCTTTGTTTTGGCTTAATGCTGTCTGATACAGGGCTGCTGGTTCCTTGAGTGCTCGGAAAGGCGCCCACAAATACTAAAATGTATTGTGACGTGCACGGACCACTAGACACGTAGCCCTTGGCTGACGGATCGGACCCTTTAGTCGACTAGTTAACGTTGTCCCCCGCAGTGCGGGAGTTACGGGTTCGCGTCCCGGCTGCGGCAGTTCCTGCGGTTGCCCCCCCCCCATTCGCTACAATGTTATTATTATTATCATTATTAACAATTTCACCAATCGCTAAACTGCAATCTGCTACCGAGCAACTGACAGTCGGACAGAGTCTAACCCCATGTCGGCGTGTGAGCTCCACCAGTCTGCGTGACTCACAGCCGGGCCGGTCCAAACCGCTCCGGAATCAGAAACGCCACCACCACAGTAAATCTGTCAAAATACAAAAACAAACCAAAAAACAAAACCAAACCAAAAACAACTAAAGATAGAAAAGACTGAAAACGCACTCAAGCTGAAACTCGCACTCAATCCAACCGACTTCCGCTCCCAGCATGCACTCTGAGAGAAAGACGCGCGCGCGCACACACACACACACACAGACAGAGAAAGAATATTAATATGACAAAAATACCTTTTCATCGTCTGAGTTTTTCCTCATCTTTTCTTTTCATTTTTCTCATGTGGGGCAGTGACGTCGCTCCATCTGGACTGAAAAATAAGCCTTTATTGCCCCCTATTGGACAGAGGCACCTGTTACACCAACAGAAGTGAAACCTGCCACTTCGTCTTTTCTTTGTGAGTAGTTAAGCAGCTGAAGGGAGAACAGCAAACTGACTACAGCCCCGAGGGAAGAGGCTTCCGGGTCGTTTCCACGCAAACTCACTACAACCCCGAGGGAAGAGGCTTCCGGGTCGTTTCCACGCAAACTGACTACAGCCCCGAGGGAAGAGGCTTCCGGGTCGTTTCCACGCAAACTGACTACAGCCCCGAGGGAAGAGGCTTCCGGGTCGTTTCCACGCAAACTGACTACAACCCCGAGGGAAGAGGCTTCCGGGTCGTTTCCACGCAAACTGACTACAGCCCCGAGGGAAGAGGCTTCCGGGTCGTTTCCACGCAAACTGACTACAACCCCGAGGGAAGAGGCTTCCGGGTCGTTTCCACGCAAACTGACTACAACCCCGAGGGAAGAGGCTTCCGGGTCGTTTCCACGCAAACTGACTACAACCCCGAGGGAAGAGGCTTCCGGGTCGTTTCCACGCTCACCGCGTCCCCGGCCACGGCGGCAGGCTGACCACAAGCTCTCCTGGTATTCTTTGTCTGGCACTTCGAATCGTAACCTCCTGTAAAGTCACCAGTATTCAAACGACTTTCATGGTTTCTGAATTCCTCTAATTCACCTTTGACACCCAAACAGGAGGGCGCCAAGAGGGAGGGGCTTAAAAACACGTGACTGTCTCCACCCAATCAGTGGATCTTCCTCCTCAGGATTTGATTTGGGATTTATTTTCTGAAAAACTTCTAAACACACACACACCCACAAAGGGGAGATTGAGGTATCGATGGAGGTGTCAATCAGTGGCGTCTTTATATTAGGAGCCAGTGGGTCTCCAGCAGGAGAGAGAGAGAGAGAGAGAGAGAGAGAGAGAGTTTTTGAATTGAAAACAGCTCTTTATATGACGAGAAAACAATATTTTCACCAATGAACAACGACTTAATTATAATCACTTATTTACATTAACATGCACACAAAGAGTTCAATTTCTTTCATACAACCCAGGATTGAGAGAGAGAGAGAGATTATTTTGGTGCTTCTCCAACATTCCAAAGGTCAAGTTAAGTTAGCTGAAACTGGAGGAAAGATGCTCGACTCAACCATATCACGGGCTCTCCATAAATCTGGCTTGTATGGGAGGGCGGCGAGAAAGAAGCCTTTACCCACACCCTAACCCAGTTAGGGTGTGGGTAAAGGTTTTGTGGTCAGATGAGATGAAAGCTGAGCTTTTTGGCCAAAACTCAAAGCGTTATGTGTGAGGCAAACCTAACACTGCTCACGCCCCAAAAAACACCCTCCCTACAGGGAAGCATGGCGGCGGCATAATGCTATGGGGTTGCTTTTCCTCTGCAGGCACTGGGAACCTTGTTCACACTGAGGGAAGAATGGACGGAGCTAAATACAGGGACAGATTGGAAGAAAACCTGCTGTTGCAGTCCGCGGCACGGTGGCTCCGTGGTTAGCACTGTCGCCTCACAGCAAGTTCCTGGGTTGGAGCCCCGGGGTTGTCCAACCTTGGGGTTGTCCAACCTTGGGGTCATCCCAGGTCGTCGTCTGTGTGGAGTTTGCATCTTCTCCTCGTGTCTGTGATGGGGTTTCTCCGGGTGCTCGGGTTTCCCCCACCACCATGACAAAGACTTGCACGTTAGGATTAATACTCCTGTCTGTGCCCCTGACCGAGGCATGGCAAGACCAACTGGAGGTGGTCCCAGGTGCTGCAGGGCGGCTACCCACTGCTCCTAGCTACACAGCTAGCATGGGTTAAATGCACGTAATTTCCCTAAGGGGAACAATTAAGTATCTCAAAAATCTCAAAATAAAATGAAGCTTGGGGGAAGGTTCACCTTCCAGGAGGACAATGATCCTAAGCACAAGCCTAAAGCAACAATGGCATGGCTCAGCAACAACAAGGTGAACGTTCTGGAGTGGCCAAGTCAAAGTCCGGACCTCAACCCCATTGAAAATCTGTGGCACAGACTGAAAATCACAGACCTGAGGCGTCATCCCATCAACCTGCAAGACCAATACAAATTCTGCCAAAGAGGATTGGGCAAAATTACTCCAGAAGAATGTGCAAAGCTTGTACATACTTACCCCAAGAGAATCATGGCTGTTACTGCAGCAAAAGGGTACTCTACAAAGTACTGATATGTGGGGGGTGAATACTTGTGCAAACAGCTTTTTTCAAACTTTTTTTTTTAATCTGCAGACATTTAACTAAAGTTAGCTTTAGAAATAATTTTTTGGACAAATCTATTTGCAATAAAGGTACTGTTTGGGATAACATGTGTAAGTGTATTTTGTAATCCAGAAAATGGTGATGACTTTTAAGGGTGCTGAATACATTTGCAAGTCACTGTAATATTAACATAATATGAAGCAACCAGAGGAAAATATCAACTGACTTCAATTTGTTTTTCGTAGGACCAGACTTTCTGTTCAGAATGGCGTTTATTCAACCAGCACATCAAATACACCAGTTTTACCAGTGTACTGGAACCATTGGGAGCTATAAAAAATACATTTTGACTTGAGGTTGAATTTTATTTTTCGCTCATGAAAGAAAATGAAGTCTGCAGGAATCTCAGCTTGGAAAATGACTGGAGTCACAGAAAAAACAACATCTCATCATCATAAACCACAAATGTCCTTCAGATGAACTCAGCATGAAATTTCACAATGAAACTCCATATTTTACCTGACGGGCATTTCAGCCAAACACCATTCTGTTAACCGGTTAGCTCGTTCCTTTAGGACTGTCTGATGGTTCAGGGAAATGCAGCGTTTCTTAGAGAGTTTAATATGATAAAAAAATATTTCAGCTTTAACCAAAAGAATTCCATACTTCCTACAGGCTGTCAGCAGTAGAAGCTTTGCACAGCATTTCCCAACACCATCTGGTTAGCGCTGCTAGCTGCAGCAGAGCAGCATTGGAAATACAGGGTTTTTAGGTGGGGTCGGAGGTCACAGAGGGTTAGACAGGCAGCTTCACAAGTAGCCAGTGACTTCGTTTGTTCAGAGGCAATGTGTCGAGTCCGGCGTCAAAACCAGAAACCACACTGTTAATGTCAAAGGGTAAAGGTCGGCGCTGAGAGCCCCTGACCCTCCTCTTCCTCCTCAAAGACACTGAGCAGTTCTTCCTTAGCAGGTGCATTCACCCCACCATGGACACGGTGAACATGCTGTTTCAGGTTCCCGTGGCGGTTGAAACGAGACTCGCAGAGGTGACAGGCGTAAGGTTTCTCTCCGGTGTGGATGATCATGTGTCTCTTCAGGTGAGACCTACACTTTTTGTCTTTTCCACAGATTGTGCAGATGAAGCTCTCAGGAGTTTTGTCTCCATTGGCGTGGACTGCCTCCCGGTGTCTTTTCAGGTGACTGAGACGGCCAAAAGCACGCTGACAGATCTCGCAAGTGTACGGTTTAATTCCCGTGTGGATCTGAGCGTGAGCTGCCAGCCATGACTTGAACTTGAACCCACTGCCACAGATCTGACAGGAGAAGAGACTCGGCATGGATGGATCACGTCTGCAGCGGGACAGCAGCGTCTTGTCTCCGTTGAGCTGAGCATGCAGGTGGATGTAGTGGCGTTTGAGGTGTGTGGCGCGGGTGAAGCTGCGTGAACAGAGGTTACAGGGATGCGGCTTGTCTCCACTGTGGACACGGGAATGAGCCTCCAGGAGCAGGCGAGTTTTCAGCCGCTTGCCACAAACCTGGCAAACAAATGGCGAGTCTGCTGATGAAGACACTGCCTCCTTTCCGCTGCTGTTGACATGGACACAGATCTTGTGGCGTTGGAGCTGATGGAGGCGGCCGAACCTGCGTCCGCAGAGGTCACACAGGTGAGGCCTTTCGCCAGTGTGGGTCAGGTAGTGGATTTCCAGCTGGGATTTGCATTTAAACTCCTTTCCACACCAGTCGCACAGCAGCGTGCTGGGCTTGGGCGGCTGCATGGCTCCATGCACGTGTACTGTTTTCTTGTGATAATCCAGATCCATGCTCCTCATGTAGGCCTTGGAGCAGAGGTCACATGGGTAGGGTTTTACCCCTGAATGTATGATGCTGTGCGATTTGAATCTGGAGCGACACTCAAAGGCCTTTCCACACACTTCGCACAGCCATGACTGGCAGTCGCGGCGGTGTGGCTTCTCCACCCGTGACATGCCATTGGGGTGCATTCGCTTCAGGTGCTGCTGCAGGTTGGTGAGGCGGTTGAGTCGCAAGTCACACAGGTGACACGCGAAGGGTTTCTGTCCTGTGTGGATGAAGGCGTGTCGACTCAGACTGGCTTTACATTTCATGACTTTCCCGCACACATCGCACACGAACCTCTTCGACGTCTGACTCTTCAGGCCGTGGACAACTTTCTGGTGGCGCCTCAGCTGAGGGGCATTACCGAAGGTCTGCTCACACACATCACAGGAAGGACGCTGCTGCTTCTTCGTTTGGGATTTGGTGGGCGACGGACTGTCATCATCAGGAGGACGAGACTGCTGTTGGTCAGCATCTAGAGAGAGAGCGAGAGAGAGAGTGATGTGTGCACTTATGTGTTTGTTGTTTGGGGGGGTGAATCGATACATGACTATTGGTTACTGGGAGCTGACCAGTACAACCACATTCTTCTACTGGTGGTTACTGGGAGCTCTTGTGAATAAGAATCTTAACTGCATTGCTCAAACAAACTTCAGAGGTGTGTGTATCACCCACATATACACACCTCCAGTCCTCCACTCCATCACAGGTCCTCTTATTTGATCCTAGATTATTTAATACAGTTCCTCTAATTTACCTCCATCACTTGGACGCCATGTTGGATTCCATGAGTCTTGTTTCTCCCCTTTCTCTTCCCCGGAAGGAGGACGAGTGGCAAACTGGAGGAATGGAGAGGAGGAAGACTTGGGTGGAGGAGTGGATAAACGATGGAGATGGATGCGTGGCAGAAGGGCGAAGCTAAGCAGAGATGGGTCCGGTTCCGTGTCGGAGCTGGTCCGTACGCCGTTCTGCTCGATGTTCTCTGCTGCAGGCTGAACAGTAACCTGCTCTGTTGCACCTCTGTCAGCCGGACCGACAGCTCTGCTCACCAGATTAGAGATGCAGTTCTGCAGCAGAGCGCCCCCTCCTGGCTGGTCTGGTTTGACACCAACACACTGCAGCATCACAGCGGAAGAATCTGGACAGACAGACGGATAATCCAGCAGTAAGAGAACCGGTAGGTTACTGATGTGAATCCTAGTCCAGGATCACAGATAAGACCTGTGTGGAGCTTCCTTTCATCTAAACAAGCTGTTCTGTTCTCAGTGATATTTTAAGAAATAGATCAAATAAATATATTTTAACTTAAAAAATGCAAAATTGATGATTGAATTTTCTAGAGGTGATGGGTGACTAGTTTACCAGCCAAGTGGATGGAGTATTTAGAGCAGAACAGATATTCAGGTTTACATCGTCACTATGGGAACATAGAGCTTCTCAAAACTGGCTGGTTGTAATGTTGCCGATTTTGAGAGCTAATTCAGTTCCACCGTTGTCTCTATATATACACCAGTCGGCTAAATGACGAGTATAACATGCCACTTTCTGCCAGAGAAGAGCTTTCCTTCTTTGATACTCAACTGCATTATAATCCATACGTTCAGGGAGACTAATAGTCTGGGAGTCTGTTTCTAACAAGGATTTTTAATTTGGCTGAAACCAATGTTCTCCTTCTCACCCGGCTGGTTCCAGTGGAGTAGCTGGGGCAAAACGTTGACCTGAACAGCAGCGTCTCTCCTCTTTTCTGCTTCGCTCTGACAGCCCACCTCCTTCTTCTCCTCCGCAAACTCAGGACACTGACAGCCCACCTCCTTCTTCTCCTCCGCGTACTCAGGACACTGACAGCCCACCTCTTTCTTCTCCTCCGCATACTCAGGACACTGACAGCCCACCTCCCTCTGCTCCTCCTGCCCTCTCCTCTCCTGCTCCTCCAGGAAGATTATGCAAATCTCTTCAGCAGGAGACTCCAGCAGTCCAGACCACTGTTTGTCTGTGGCCATCTTCTATCCCGACAGACAGACCAGACACAAAACAATCTGAATATGCATCATTATAATTCTGCATAATAGCAATGATACTTAGGATGGACTCATGCACAGCTCAGTTCCAGACCACCTACTACTTCATATAGTACTACTGTAATGTGACTACCATGTAGTAAATGTACTCCTACAACTAATTCATATAATACGATTATATGACTAGACCGTCGTAAATGTACTACTGCTACTACTTCATATAGTACTACTGTAATGTGATTACCATGTAGTAAATGTACTCCTACAACTAATTCATATAATACGATTATATGACTAGACCGTCATAAATGTACTACTGCTACTACTTCATATAGTACTACTGTAATATGATTACTAAGTAGTACTCTATGATACTTGTTTGTAACCTGTCTACACCCAATAATCCAGATAAGAACATCACAGAAGGTGAACCAGCTCATCTGGACTCCACATTTATAGAGAGAAACATTTCCTCACTCGTGGAAGTGACCTCTTCAGTCTCACCTGACTGCAGGTACCCCCACCCTTATAACCAATACAGTGACTGCAGGTACCCCCACCCTTATAACCAATACAGTCACTGCAGGTACCCCCACCCTTATAACCAATACAGTGACTGCAGGTACCCCCACCCTTATAACCAATACAGTGACTGCAGGTACCCCCACCCTTATAACCAATACAGTGACTGCAGGTACCCCCACCCTTATAACCAATACAGTGACTGCAGGTACCCCCACCCTTATAAACAATACAGTGACTGCAGGTATCTCCACCCTTATAAACAATACAGTGACTGCAGGTACCCCCACCCATATAAACAATACAGTGACTGCAGGTACCCCCACCCTTATAAACAATACAGTGGTTGCAGGTACCCCCACCCTTATAAACAATACAGTGACTGCAGGTACCCCCACCCATATAAACAATACAGTGACTGCAGGTACCCCCACCCTTATAAACAATACAGTGGTTGCAGGTACCCCCACCCTTATAAACAATACAGCGACTGCAGGTACCCCCACCCTTATAAATAATACAGTGACTGCAGGTACCCCCACCCTTATAAACAATACAGTGACTGCAGGTATCTCCACCCTTATAGACAATACAGTGACTGCAGGTACCCCCACCCTTATAAACAATACAGTGACTGCAGGTATCTCCACCCTTATAAACAATACAGTGGCTGGGGGTACCCCCACCCTTATAACCAATACAGTGACTGCAGGTATCTCCACCCTTATAAACAATACAGTTAACACTTAACTCATCTGCTCACTGCTGACTCTGTTGTAGCTCACTTAGTATGAAATGCTGTAAATGAGTAAGTTTAAATGTAAATGAAAGACCATTTGACTAAAAATGATATCATCTGCTAGCATGCAAACATCATGAGTCATTACTTTTTGGGAAAACACACACACACACACACACGCACACGCCTTCCCATCTGAATATCTGGTCCAGTCAGTGAAGATTTTGTTTTCATTTATATTAGCTGGTGGGATGTTATTTATTATTGTCACTTGATGGGTGATTATTATTATTAGTAGTAGTAGTATTATTAGTATTATTATTAGGTGAGGGCACTGGCGGAAGGGAGTGATGAAGGGCCCATGATCAATATCCATCCATCCATCCATTATCAGAACCATCTATCCTGCTCTCAGGGTGGCCAGGATGCTGGAGCCTATCCCAGCAGTCACTGGGTGGCAGGCGGGGAGACACCCTGGACAGGCCACCAGGCCATCACAGGACCCACACACACACCTAGGGACAATGTAGTACGGCCGAGTCACCTGACCTACATGTCTCTGGACTGTGGGAGGAAACCGGATCGCCCGGAGGAAGCCCACGCAGACACGGGAGAACATGCAAACTCCACACAGAGGACGACCCGGGACCACCCCCAAGGTTGGACTACCCTGGGCTCGAACCCAGGACCTTCTTGCTGTGAGGCGACTGCATTAACCACTGCACCGCCCCTGATCAATATCAAATTGATCAACTATTAACAGAAACTGAATGACTCATTTATTTGACAAAAGTGGCGGAAGATCATGCTAGTCCTGATCCCAGGGCTGGTCCTGATCCCAGGGCTAGCATGATCCCTCATACAGCAGATACATAGGGCCTGTGCTTCAAGCTCCTGTTGCAGTTTCCAGGTCTCCTGCAGGCTGCGGGTCCGGGTGCGGTAGCACCCTCGGGTTCTGCCTCTGGGTGAGAGTAGAACCAGCTTCTCTGGGCCTGCCTCCCCTCTGCACACTGTGCTTCTGCTGAATGTTTGTTGTGTGACACCTAATGCATTAATTCTCGCTTCAACAACTCACGTGTGCTCAGACCGGATCAGCCGAACGAGACGGCAGCGCGACGAGGAGGCTGGTCGTCCCTGACGAGTGTGGAAGTCCGGGTTCCTTACGGGCTGTGGTGGATTTGAAGGTACAACATCACTCACGCTGCTGTCCGCCAAACCAGCTCACCACAGGACCCCGGGCAGCGAGTCGCAGGCCAGCTGGATCCCGGTCTCTGCCGCACAGGTCAGGTCGGTGTTTCTGCACACACAGCAGGTCTTACGTCCACATTTCATACCCACGATCTCACCACACAATCTCACCACACAATCTCACTACACAATCTCACCACACAATCTCACTACACGTTCTCACTACTGTATGGGCGAACACGCTGCGGTACTGTCCTGAGTTACCAGTAGTTACGGCAGTTGTGTTCGGAGAAACACACGTCCAGAAACACACGGAAGCAGCGCAGATGTGCCAGTTGTTGTAAGAGCGGGACACACAACAGACACACAACATTACCTGGCTCTCAGGTGCGCAGGCAGTTCACGTCCACAGCTGGCAACGCCAACTTGGTCCAGAGGCGGAACACTTATGGTGATTCAGCCGACACTCGTTTCTTCACGCTCATACAACAGCGCGGCTCCGCCGCCACACCGCCCCCAGCGGCCCGGAGGGGAAACGCTGCTCAGCGGCTCCGGAGGAGAGAGTCGACCTGACTCGTCAGTTTGGGCCGACTGTCTTTCACCATGTGTGTGAGAGGATCCAGCACGTTTGGTCACGGGCAGAGTTAATCTTCATATTCATGGTAAAATATTTGTTGAACTGACACCCCCCCAACTAAAACACTTAAATATCTCATGTTTCTGTGACAGAATCTATCTATCTATCTATCTATCTATCTATCTATCTATCTATGTCTGTCTGTCTATCTATCTATCTATCTATCTATCTATCTATCTATCTATCTAGCTGTCTGTCTATCTAGCTGTCTGTCTGTCTGCCTGCCTGCCTGCCTGCCTGTCTGCCTGCCTGCCTGCCTGTCTGCCTGCCTGCCTGTCTGTCTGCCTGCCTGTCTGCCTGCCTGCCTGCCTGTCTGCCTGCCTGTCTGCCTGCCTGCCTGCCTGTCTGCCTGCCTGCCTGCCTGCCTGTCTGCCTGCCTGCCAGTCTGCCTGTCTGCCTGCCTGCCTGTGTGTCTGCCTGCCTGCCTGCCTGTCTGCCTGCCTGTCTGTCTGCCTGCCTGCCTGCCTGCCTGTCTGCCTGCCTGCCTGTCTGTCTGCCTGCCTGCCAGTCTGCCTGTCTGCCTGTCTGCCTGCCTGCCTGCCTGTGTGTCTGCCTGCCTGCCTGTCTGTCTGCCTGTCTGCCTGTCTGCCTGTCTGCCTGTCTGCCTGCCTGCCTGCCTGCCTGTCTGCCTGCCTGCCTGTCGAACCCCTGCATGAGATGGTGCTAGCTCACATCTTCACATACCATGTAGGGAAGCGGAGTGATGGAGTTGCATGTGTTCCTACATCGTGGTGCGATGGCTTGAATTCCTGCTACATTCCACTACACTGCTGTCCTGCGCCATCCCCAGCGTGTGTTGGTGCTCTACAGAGCAGTCCCGGGGCTTCCCTCCGGCTCCCTGGCTATGCGAGGCGATGTCCCAGCCATGTCTTGCTCCCGGAACGGACCCCTCAGGGGGCATCAGTGCACACTACACCAGGGGGAGCGCATCCTCCACGGCTTTGCCCCTGTGAGGGATGACGGGTGGGAGACATTTGCGCCGGGTCTTCGTGGTTTCCCCCTCGCTTTCATTCGTCTGTATTGACGGGACGTCTCCAATGGTCCATGACTCGTTCTGCGTATGGAGAGCGGGTTCGTTCTTGTTTACACTGGTGATGGACAGGTTGACGGACGAGACCAGGCAGGAGTCTCCGCGGACGATGATGTTTGCGGATGACATTGTGATCTGTAGCGAGAGTAGGGTGCAGGTTGCTGCAGCACCTTCACCCCCCCCACCCCCACCCCGCCTTCCCGCGTCCCTGCCTGTCACCTTCTTCTTGTAACCACTGCCTGGATCTCATTTCAGGGGCTCATAAGTCTTTACTCTAAGTAAGTATTATTAAGTAAGTCTTTATTCTAAGCTGCCTCTAACGTTAAGGTGGCCATTTAAAGAGATTCGCTAAATGAGTTAGTTCTATAACCGGTCGGTTTGGCGGGCATTGTGGGCGGACTATTTTGCAACTTTGCAACTGTAGCATCATGCGCTGGAGCCGCGGCGGTGCAGATGCCAAGGGCTTTCGCATGATTGACTCAAGCGGCTTGTGATCTGACTCCACGGTCACCTGACGTCCACACAGGCATTGGTGGAAGCACGACGTACAGCTCCTTTTCGATCTGAGCATAGTTGACTTCCGTCTCATTCAGTGCCTTTGATGCATATGCAGTTGGTTTCTCATCCTGCAGCAGGACTGCTCCTAAACCATGTTTGGAGGCATCCACCTCCAGCTTCACATCCTTAGTGGGGTCAAAGTAGGCTAGGCTAGCTCTTGTGTTAAGAGGCTTTTCACTTGCTGGAATGCAGCATCCTGGTTCGAGTCCCATACAAACTCACCGCTCTCTTTCAACAGTTCTCGGAGCGGGGCTGTGGCCTCCGAGAGTCTGGGGGCAAACTTAGACAGGTAAGTGATCAGGCCCAATATTGTGTCTAGCTCCACCTTGCTCTGCGGTGGGGGCATGTCTTTGATTGCTTTGACTTTGTTGGGGTCAGGCCGGACGCCCTCTCGTGTCAGTATGTGTCCAAAATAGCCCACCTTGGGCACACTGATGATGCTCTTGTCTTGGTTCAATTTTATTCCTTTCTCTTTGGTTCTCTGCAGCATGGCACGCAGGTTGGCATCATGCTCCTCTCTGGTGCGGCCACATACAATGATGTCATCGATAATGGCAGTGGCGTTGTGGAGTCTTTCATAGGCCTCGTCCACCCGTCTCTGGAACTCATCTTGTGCAGATATGATTCCGAACGGGAGTCTCTTGAACCTGTGTCTGCCATAGATAGTGTTAAATGTGGTTAGCATGGATGACTCTTCGCTGAGTTTTATGTTCCAGTAAGCAGACCTGGTGTCTAATACGCTGAAGTACTGTGCCCCTGCCGGTCTTGCTGTAATGTCATCTAGAGTAGGGAGTGGATAGTGGGGTATCTGGATGGCTTTGTTTAGGGGCGGGGATCTAAACAAATCCTGAGCTTTCCTGTTTTGGGCTTTTCCACTACCACCAGTGTTAACCCATTCTGTTGGTTCAGTGACCTTTTGGATTATGCCCATTTTCTCCATTTCATCTAACTCGTCTTTGAATCGGCTGTGCAAAGCGTATGGGATGCGGCGAGACGGGCACGCCACTGGTGTTACTTCAGGTTTCAGGTGAAGACTACACTCTCCAGGAAACAGTCCAATGCCCTGAAACACATCTGCATACCCAGCCATCGGGCTCATGTGTGGTTCTGGCTGCACATTGACCATATGCACTATTTTGACAATGTTCAGGTCTAGACATGCTCTCATAGTCTGTGCTTTCTGCACAGACTATGTCAAAATCTAGCATTACTGTTTTGTTTTTGTACCTGCAGGTTAACTTACAGGCACCTTTCACACTGAGTGTGTTCCCACCATACCCTGAAAGCCTGGACGGTGGGCCTAGCACTACATGTCCAAACAGTTGGTGGAATGTGTTTGCTGGTATTATGTTGGCCTGGGCACCTGTGTCTATTTTAAACTTTAATTTGTGCCTCTGTTTGCCTATTTCCAATTCTGCAAAGGCCTGTTCCTTGTTTTTGTTTTCATGCTGTTTAGTTACAGTGTCAATGTACAGTTCATATTCTGATTGGTACTCAGCACTCTCTGCAATAGCATGCACTTGCTTTGCTTTATATTGTGCTTGACGGTGCTGTGGTGGTGTCCTACACACCCTAGCATAGTGACTGAATTTGTTGCATTTGTTACACCGGCGTCCCTTTGCCGGACAGTCCTCAGTGCGGCTGTGCTCTCCTCCGCACGCACCACATCCTTTGTTTTGCATGGCACCGTTAGCGTCAGTTGTGTTTACAGTGTTGCGGTCGTGACGTGTCTGTCCTCTTCTGAACGGCTTCTTGCTAACTGCATCTACAGACGGGTTGATCACGCCTGCTGTGGGGGATCCATTGTTTTTAACTGTTGCTGTGATAGTTTGTGTGATCGTGCTATGTCAACAGCCCTTTCCAGGGTTAGCTCTGGACCTACACAGAGAAGCTTATCTCTCACTCTTGTTGAGTTTGTGGCGAACACACTTCTGTCCCTGACCATCTCGTCACTGTTAGGATAATCACAGTCTTTCACTAGCAGTCTTAATTCAGTCACAAACTGGTCGAAATTGTCACCTTCACCTTGCATCTTTTCGTGGAACTTATAACGTGCAAAGATGGGGTTGGCTTTGGGCATTACGTAGGCTTCAAAGCCGTCATAATAGGTTTTCAATACCTTTTTCTGGTCTGCAGTGAGAGTCCATGTATTGAAGACCCTAACCCTGTCTGAGACCATACAGTTTACATAGATTCCCTGGCCGTGCAGAGGACCAAGATATTCGCCAGAAGTGGATTAAGAACACCAACAGAAAGGACTTTGTTCCCAATAAAAACAGCACGGTAGGTTTTGATTAACAATGTATTGTAGCGAATCGGGAGGCAACCACAGGACCTGCCGCGGCCGAGACGCGAACCCGTATCGCGGGAGACATCACTAACCGCTAGACTAAAGGGTGAGACCCGTTGGCTAGCGGCCAATGTGTCTACTTATCCATGCACGTTACACTACCCCCCTCCTGCGGGAAGCGCGTCCCTGCGTTTAAGCATATCAGCTCCTTCACGCCTTTGGGAGTTCCTGTGGTTGCCTCCCGAATTCGCTACATTGGTGTCAGAAGTGAGATGGTGAGACCGTAAGGCCATCGGGTGAGACCATCGGGTGAGACCGTAAGGCCATCGGGTGAGACCATCGGGTGAGACCGTAAGGCCATCGGGTGAGACCATCGGGTGAGACCGTAAGGCCATCGGAAGCGTATGCGCCCAGAGGCGTGAAGGAGCTGATATGCTCATAGACACGTTGGCCACGTGCGGCTGGGTCTGACCCTTTAGTCGAGCGGTTAGCGATGTCTCCCGCGGTGCGGGCGATACGGGTTCGCGTCCTGGCCGCGGCAGTTCCTGTGGTTGGTTCCCGAATTCGCTACAGTATATTCATCTCACACTTACTAACGTCAGCATGCAGCTGCCTAGCCTAACATGGTGAAACACGTCTTTAAGCTAACACTGCTTAGCTTATGTTAAGTTAGCTAACGTTAGTGGGCTGCGGTGGTCGCACATAATAAATTAACTCAACCAGCTAGCTGGCGTTATCGTGAAAATAACTCTAATGTTAACTGGCAGCCCTATGTTTAATAGTAGAAGGGATTTTTTTTAACCATGCAAAACTTGACAGACAGTCAATAAGTCTAGCTACATTTTATGTCAAAATTTGTCATCAATTAACGTTAGCTGAATTGATTTTGGAAAATCGACAATCTTTGCAGAAGCCTACATTTCTTCACTCAGAGGGTTGTTTTTCCATCGCATATTGCTTTGTGATATCGAGGAGATTTGGTTGGCATATTCAAGGGTGGGTTTTAAGTTGATTTTGATAGGTGCAAAGCCATTTCTATGACATGAAACACAGTGTAATGTAATGGACAATATTTAAGGTAGTATTGTTGAGTTATTGTGGTATTTGTTACTCATCCTCATTATTCTTACCACTCAAGATGTGTGGAACCAAGCTGGTGCCCAATGCAGTTTTTCATGTGGCACGCCATGGGGCCAACCTGATGGGCCTGGACCTGTTCTTCGCTCTGGGGTTCTCCCTCTTAGACACAAGGGGGGCAGCAATCCTGACTCTTGCCACGCCTTGGCAGCAGAAGTGGCCATCACTGTTTGTGGGGCTGAGCTGCCTCTCCACCTTCGCCCATCAACCTCTCCTCAACCCTGCTGTGAAACCTGTCGTCCTACCATTGCGCCGCATCCCGTTTGCTCTCCGTGATGGGGTCTCCGCCGAGCTGCAACAACTGCTGGAAGCTGGCATCATTGAACCGGTGGATGCGTCACCCTGGGTCTCAAACCTCGTGGTGGCTAAGAAGAAGTCGGGGGGCCTGCGTGTCTGCGTCGATCTACGTGCAGTAAATAAGGCAGTGGTCCCTGATAAGTATCCACTGCCCACCTCAGAAGAACTCACTGCTCAGTTCTATGGCTCTGAGGTGTTCTCCAAGCTCGACCTCATACAGGGGTACTTACAGGTGCCCCTCCACCCCAGCAGCCGAAACCTCACAGCCTTTGTGACACATACAGGAGTGTTTCGCTGCACCAGGATGCCTTTCGGTCTCAGCTCCGCCCCTAGCTGCTTCCAGAAAATCATGGTCTCCGTGCTGGCTGGCATACTGGGCGTGGCCATTTATCTGGACGATATAGTGGTACACGGGCCCACCAGTGAAATCCACGACAAGCGCCTCAACATGGTCTTCGCAGCCCTGTCCAAGCACAAGCTAACTCTCAATGCTGAGAAATGTGTCCTCTCTCTGCCAGCCATCGACTTCGTGGGGTTCCGGCTGTCAGTGAGCGGTGTAACTCCACTACAATCCAACGTGGACACCATTCAGGCCATCCCTGAGCCCAGCTCGGCCGCCCAGGTCGCCTCCTTCCTGGGGTTTCTTCCCCAGTACTCTGCGAGCACAGCCCCCCTGCGCCAGCTGCTGCCTAAGGACGAGCCATGGGTGTGGTCAAAGGCATGCAGTGACGCTGTGCGTGATCTCAAGACTCAACTGACTTCACCACCAGTGTTGGCTCACTTCGACATCTCCAGCTCCACCTTTGTGACCTGTGACGCGTCAGCCACAGCGATAGGGGCCGTGCTGTCTCAAACCCAGAACGGTGTGGAGAAGCCCATCGCCTTCGCCTCCCGTGCCCTCAACCTGACCGAGCAGCGGTACTCCGTGGGTGAGCGTGAGGCGTTAGCCTGTATCTGAGCTTGTGAAAGGTGGCGCCTCTACCTCTATGGCCGCTCCTTCACCCTCAGGACAGATCACCAGGCCCTGACAGCGCTGCTGTCCACATCTGGGACAGGCCACAAACCCCTGAGGCTACACCGCTGGTCTGACCGCCTCCGCCAGTACAACTTCAGCCTGCAGTTCACCCCAGGCAGAGACAATGTTGTCGCCGACCTGCTGTCTCGCTCTGTCTCCACCCCAGCTCCACAGACGGACACTGACTGTGTGGAAAAGGACATTGTCCAAATGCTACACACACCCCTCCAGGCCACTGTCTCTCTGCAGGAGCTGAGGGCAGCCTCCGAACAGGACCCTGTCCTCTCCCAGCTCCGCACCTACATCCAGAACGGCTGGCCTCACAAGGTCCCAGAGGAGCTGGCTGCGTTCGCCCGAGTCAGACAGGAGCTCTCCTGCTGGAACGACTCCTGCGTGGCACGTGGGTTTTGGACAGTGGTCCCAGCTGCTCTCCGTGCACGTGTTTTGAATACAGCGCATGAAGGCCACCTGGGCATTGTGAAACTGAAACAGCGCTGCCGAGACCTGGTGTGGTGGCCGGGGATAGACAGAGATATTGAGGCTCTGGTGAAGGACTGTTCTGCCTGCCTTGTGAGTGGCAAGACCGGCCACCAGGCTCCCCCACCCCTGCAACCTCTCGCCTGGCCCTCTCAGCCCTGGGAACACCTGCAGTTGGACATTTGTGGTGAGATCCATGGAGTTCCCCACCACCAACGCTTCATGGTGGTCGCCTACGATCTACACTCAAAATGGCCTGAACTCACCACTTCCGGCACTGTGACCTCACAGATCATCATCGACTTCCTGGACTCTCTCTTCTCTCGCTGGGGCCTCCCAAAGACCATCACCACTGACAACGGCCCTCAGCTGGTCTCTGCTGAGTTCACTGCTTATCTGGAAAAGAAGGGCATCCATCATATACGCACTGCGTACTACCACCCCCAGGCCAATGGCGGCGTTGAACGTTTTCACCAGTCACTGAAGAACGGCCTCAGAGCACACATGGCCCAAGGGTGCTCTTTCACGCAGGCCATCCGTCACACTCTGCTGCACTATCGGGCCACACAGCACTCGACCACAGGCGTCTCCCCAGCCTCTCTCATGCTAGGCCGGGAACTGTGCATGCCCCTTGACGGGCTCCGCCCCTCCACACCCCAGGCACCTCCCTCTGGGGTCAGAGCCTCAGTCACTCGTCAGCAGACGCGGATGAAGCAACGGTTTGACCAGTCAAAACGAACCAGGGTGCCAGACATCAATGTGTCAGACTGGGTCAGGGTCCGCAGTCCCCACAGGGACAATAAGATGGCTTCATACTGGTCCTCTCCTCTCCAAGTCACCCGTCAGCTGGGCCCAGCCACTTACCTCCTCAGCGATGGCACTCGGTGGCACTCCAGTCGTCTACGGAAGGTGTCAGCTCCGCCACACACAGCTGGTGACACAACCATAGCCATTCCCTCAGCATGGCGAGACGCCCCGGGGCTTCATGCAGCTCCTACACGGGCCCCAGACCTTCCTGGGCCTCAGCTCCCCCTGCCCCCCCCCTCCCCACCTCGGCCTGCCCAGCCTCAGGCCGCCCCGCGACCTGTTGGCACACTTTACGCCCTGGCCACCTAGAGGACTTTGTGTCAACCTTTCATGTTTGAAATCCTGCCGGGGGGGGGGGGGGGGAGGAGTTATGTCTGCACACATCGACAGTGCTGCATTTGATTTGGTGCTGTTCTATTGTGCTGGGATCGATTGGTGATGCCTGCGGGCTCTGGGTCGTTTGATCGGGTCTGCCTGTGACGCTGTGTCGGTCTGAATAAACAATGCAACGCAGAGGTCGTGTGGAGCGACAGCGCTGTGTGCTGACGTGATTCCTACACACAGTAGCACGAACTGAGGAAGCCTCTTGGATGAGAGGCGGCACGTCTTCACGGATAAATACCAAGTCCAGTTGCACTTGATTCAACTCCTTTGGGTAACCATGACGACCTGGATGAATGAGAACATTCACAGATACATAAAGAATAAACCTATGCATTGGGCCACCACCCTCAAAGACTACACAACGAATTAAAGGATGTGTGTGAATTAATGAATTGTAAAGCGATTTGAGTGGCTGTTGCAGCTAGAAAAGTGCTACATAAAATGCAACTTGATTGATTGATTGATTGATTGATTGATTGATTGATGTGTCTCTGTCCGCTGGCTGATCAATAAACGTTGTATCCAGACGAACTGACTCAACCTGCTTTGGGTTCTTGGCTGGGTTACTGAGCAGCCTGAAGACGCTGACTTGTGTAAGTTGTGGAGACTTTCGTGACTCGTGGGGAATGAAGGCTACATTGGCCCCACAGCAAAGGCACGTCGTACTTCTGTGTGCCGCGCTGCCTCCGTGTATGGAGCTCCGTGAGTCTGAGTCCCACCTGAGCCGAGCTACAAAACAAAACGAGAAGGCCCGAGCCCGGCTCCAACTGATTCCGCGTGGCCCCCCGTGTCTCCCTGTCCTCCCTCCGTGTCTCCATGTCCTTCCTCCGTGTCTCCCTGTCCTCCCTCTGTGTGTCCCTGTCCTCCCTCTGTGTGTCCCTGTCCTTCCTCCGTGTCTCCCTGTCCTCCCTCTGTGTGTCCCTGTCCTCCCTCCGTGTCTCCCTGTCCTCCCTCTGTGTCTCCCTGTCCTCCCTCTGTGTGTCCCTGTCCTCCCTCCGTGTCTCCCTGTCCTTCCTCTGTGTCTCCCTGTCCTCCCTCTGTGTGTCCCTGTCCTCCCTCTGTGTGTCCCTGTCCTCCCTCTGTGTGTCCTGTCCTTCCTCTGTGTCTCCCTGTCCTCCCTCTGTGTGTCCCTGTCCTCCCTCCGTGTCTCCCTGTCCTCCCTCCGTGTCTCCCTGTCCTCCCTCTGTGTCCCTGTCCTCCCTCCGTGTCTCTCCGTCCTCCCTCCGTGTCTCTCCGTCCTCCCTCCGTGTCTCTCCGTCCTCCCTCTGTGTGTCCCTGTCCTCGCTCCGTGTCTCTCTGTCCTCCCTCTGTGTCTCCCTGTCCTCCCTCCGTGTCTCCCTGTCCTCCCTCTGTGTGTCCCTGTCCTTCCTCCGTGTCTCCCTGTCCTTCCTCCGTGTCTCCCTGTCCTCCCTCCGTGTCTCTCCGTCCTCCCTCCGTGTGTCTCCGTCCTCCCTCCGTGTCTCCCTGTCCTCCCTCCGTGTGTCTCCGTCCTCCATCCGTGTCTCCCTGTCCTCCCTCCGTGTGTCTCCGTCCTCCCTCCGTGTCTCCCCGTCCTCCCTCCGTGTCTCCCCGTCCTCCCTCCGTGTCTCTGTCCTCCCTCCGTGTCTCTCCGTCCTCCCTCCGTGTGTCTCCGTCCTCCCTCCGTCCTCCCCCCGTGTCTCTCCATCCTCCCTCCGTATCACTCCGTCCTCCCTCCGTGTCTCTCTGTCCTCCCTCCATGTCTCTCCGTCCTCCCTCCGTGTCTCTCTGTCCTCCCTCCGTGTGTCTCCGTCCTCCCTCCGTGTCTCTCCATCCTCCCTCCGTGTCTCTCTGTCCTCCGTGTCTCTGTCCTCCCTCCGTGTCTCTCCATCCTCCCTCCGTGTCTCTCTGTCCTCCGTGTCTCTGTCCTCCCTCCGTGTCCCTCCGTGTCCGTCTGACCTTTCCAGAAGGTGTGAATGACATCTGTTGAAGATGGGAGGATTAGCGTGTAGAGAGAGGGCTGCAAATAAAAGCATCAAGAAGAGGGGAGGAGAGGGGAGGAGAAGAGGGGAGGAGAGGGGAGGAGAGGAGAGGAGAGGAGAAGAGGGGAGGAGAGGAGAGGAGAAGAGGGGAGGAGAGGAGAGGAGAAGAGGGGAGGAGAAGAGGGGAGGAGAGGAGAGGAGAGGAGAAGAGGGGAGGAGAGGACAGGAGAGGAGGAGAGGAGAGGAGAGAAGAGGGGGGGGAGAGGGGAGGAGAACATGACCACAGGAGAGGACAACAAGACAGTGTTTACATATATTACATATATATATATATATATATAGTACATGTATGTTTATGGTATTTTGGTAAGTGTGAAGAAACACGACTTGTTTGGGATTAGAGAACAAATTTAAATGAAGGATTAAACTCACACACTCATCACACACAGACTGACACCACCAGCTGGCTGCAACACACTCCACTCCACTCCACTCTGTGTGTGTGTGTGTGTGTGTGTGTGTGTGTGTGTGTGTGTGTGTGTGGTGACGGGGGTTGGTACTGGGGTTGACCTAAGGTGGGATCCAGTTGTCTGTCAGCGCTTTTCCTCAAATAGAGTTGTCTCTCTTCTCTTCTCTCCTCTCTCTCGTCCTCTCTCTCTCTCTCTCTCTCTCTCTCTCCCTCTCTCTCTCCCTCTCTCTCTCCCTGTCTCTCTCTCTCTCTCTCTCTCTCTCTCTCTCTCTCTCTCTCTCTCTCTCTCTCTCTCTCTCACTCTCTCCCTCTCTCTCTCCCTGTCTCTCTCTCTCTCTCTCTCTCTCTCTCTCTCTCTCTTCTCTCTCTCTCTCTCTCTCTCTCTCTCTCACTCTCTCCCTCTCTCTCTCCCTGTCTCTCTCTCTCTCTCTCTCTCTCTCTCTCTCTCCCTCTCTCTCTCCCTCTCTCTCTCTCCGTCTCTCTCTCACTCTCTCCCTCCGTCTCTCTCTCACTCTCTCCCTCTCTCTCTCTCATCTCTCTCTCTCTCTCTCTCTCTCTCTCGCTCTCTCTCCCCCCCCCTCTCTCTCTCTCACTCTCTCTCTCTCTCTCTCTCTCTCTCTCTCTCGCTCTCTCTCTTGCTCTCTCTCTCTTGCTCTCTCTCGCTCTCTCTCTCTCTTGCTCTCTCTCTCTTGCGCTCTCTCGCTCTCGCTCTCTCTCTCTCTCTCTCTCTCTCTCTCTCTCTCTCTCTCTCACTCTCTCTTGCTCTCTCTCTCTGTCTCTCTCTCTCTCACTCTCTCTCTCACTCTCTCTCTCACTCTCTCTCTTGCTCTCACTCTCTCTCTTGCTCTCTCTCTCTCTCTTGCTCTCTCTCTCACTCTCTCTTGTTCTCTGTCACTCCCTCTCTCACTCTCTATTGCTCTCTCTCACTCTCTCTCTATCGCTCTTGCTCACTCACTCTCTCTCTATCGCTCTCTCTCTCTCACTCTCTCTTGCTCTCTCACGCTCTCTATGGCTCTCTCTCACTCACTCTCTCTATCGCTCTCTCTCACTCTTTCTTGCTCTCTCTCTCTCACTCTCTCTTGCTCTCTCACGCTCTCTATCGCTCTCTCTCACTCACTCTATCGCTCTCTCACTCACTCTATCGCTCTCTCTCACTCACTCTCTCTCTCTCTCTCACTCTCTTGCTCTCTCACTCTCTCTCTCTATCACTCTGTCTCACTCACTCTCTCTATCGCTCTCTCTCACTCACTCACTCTATCACTCTGTCTCACTCACTCACTCTATCGCTCTCTCTCACTCACTCTCTCTATCGCTCTCTCTCTCTCACTCTCTCTCTTGCTCTCTCACAGATGGACAGACAGACAGATACAGACTGCGAAAAGAACAGTCCAGTTCTCCACCGAGCAACACTTTGGGCAGTACTGGACTGGACCAGAGACGCCAGTCGAACTGGTCTCACTGGGAGAGCTGGACCACTACTGAAGATACTGGGAGCTCCTCAGAGGAGTTCAGAGGATAGCAGGAGGTGAGATAGAAGAGGAGGAGGTGAGGTAAGGAGAGGAGGAGGTGAGATAGAAGAGGAGGAGGTGAGGTAAGGAGAAGAGGGGGGTGAGGTAAGGAGAGGAGGAGGTGAGATAGAAGAGGAGGAGGTGAGGTAAGGAGAAGAGGGGGTGAGGTAAGGAGAGGAGGAGGTGAGATAGAAGAGGAGGAGGTGAGGTAAGGAGAGGAGGAGGCGAGGTAAGGAGAGGAGGAGGTGAGGTAAGGAGAGGAGGAGGTGAGGTAAGGAGAGGAGGAGGTGAGATAGAAGAGGAGGAGGTGAGGTAAGGAGAAGAGGGGGTGGGGTAAGGAGAGGAGGAGGTGAGATAGAAGAGGAGGAGGTGAGGTAAGGAGAAGAGGGGGTGAGTTAAGGAGAGGAGGGGGTGAGGTAAGGAGAGGAGGGGGTGAGGTAAGGAGAGGAGGGGGTGAAATGGGAGGAAAGGCATCTAAAGAGGAAGAGGAGGAGAGGAGGCAGGCTGGGAGAAGGAGTGCAGGTAGAGAGGGACAGCCCTGACGTCAGCCGACAAAATCAAACGATATACCAGCAAACAGTTTGGATACACCGTCCTGAGCTTGGCCCGCCGGGGCCTCAAGGTACTGCTATTACTACTACTACTACTACTACTACTACTGCTGCTACTGCTGCTTACTACTGCTTCTACTGCTGCTACTACTACTGCTACTGCTGCTGCTGCTCCTGCTGCTGCTGCTACTGCTGCTGCTACTACTGCTGCAGCTACTACTACTGCTGATGCTACTACTGCTGCTACTGCTACTACTGCTGCTGCTGCTGCTACTACTGCTGCTACTGCTGCTACTACTACTGCTGCTGCTACTACTGCTGCTGCTACTGCTACTACTACTGCTGCAGCTACTACTACTGCTGCTGCTACTACTGCTGCTACTGCTACTACTGCTACTACTGCTGCTGCTGCTTGCTACTACAACTGCTACTGCTGCTACTACTACTGCTACTACTACTGCTGCTGCTGCTGCTACTACTGCTGCTACTGCTGCTACTGCTACTACTGCTGCTGCTGCTGCTACTACTGCTGCTACTGCTGCTACTACTACTGCTACTGCTGCTACTACTACTGCTACTACTACTGCTACTACTACTGCTACTACTACTGCTGCTGCTGCTACTACTGCTGCTACTACTGCTGCTACTACTGCTGCTACTGCTACTACTACTACTACTGCTACTACTGCTGCTGCTGCTGCTACTACTGCTGCTACTGCTGCTACTACAACTGCTACTGCTGCTACTACTTACTGCTACTACTACTGCTGCTACTACTGCTACTACTACTGCTGCTGCTGCTACTGCTGCTACTACTGCTACTACCACTACTGCTGCTGCTACTACTGCTGCTACTACTGCTGCTGCTGCTACTGCTACTTACTGCTGCTGCTACTGCGACTGCTACTATTACTACTACTACTACTACCACTACTGCTACTACCACTACTGCTGCTGCTACTACTGCTGCTACTACTGCTGCTGTTTGCTACTGCTGCTGCTGCTACTACTGCTACTACTGCTGCTGCTCCTACTACTGCTGCTGCTGCTGCTGCTGCTACTGCTGCTACTACTGCTGCTGCTACTACTGCTGCTACTGCTACTACTACTACTACTACTACTGCTACTGCTGCTGCTGCTGCTACTGCTGCTGCTACTACTGCTGCTGCTGCTACTAATGCTACTGCTGCTGCTGCTACTACTACTGCTACTGCTGCTGCTACTACTACTACTACTGCTGCTGCTACTACTGCTACTGCTGCTGCTGCTACTACTACTGCTACTGCTGCTGCTACTACTACTGCTACTACTACTACTGCTACTACTACTGCTGCTACTACTGCTGCTGCTACTACTGCTGCTGCTACTACTACTGCTACTACTACTGCTGCTACAGCGACTGCTACTACTGCTGCTGCTACTGCGACTGCTACTACTGCTGCTGCTACTATTACTACTACTACTACTACTACCACTGCTACTGATACTGCAGCGACTAAAAAACACTACAAATACTACTGATACTGCAGCTTCTACAAATACTATTACTACTACTACAAATACTACTGATACTGCAGCTACTACAAATACTATTACTACTACAAATACTACTGATACTGCAGCTACTATAAATACTATTACTACTACAAATACTACTGATACTGCAGCTACTATGAATACTATTACTACTACAAATACTACTGATACTGCATCTACTATAAATATTAATTCTAGTAGTACTGCTGATACTACCAGTAGTATTACTATTATTATTGATCTTGCTGTTGTGAATGTTTTTGTTGTTTTGTTGTGTGGCTGGGTGGTGTCATGTTGCTATGTTGGGGTGGTGTTATGTGGTGGTCGTCATAGGAACCTCCAGATGAATTATGGGAGTTGGTGGAACTGCAGAAGCTGAATCTTTCTCTGAACTGTCTGAAGTTTCTGTCTCCTCAGCTGGCCGCGCTCTCCAACCTGGTTGTGCTCAACCTGTGGGGGAACCAGGTACCCCCCCCCCATGTGTGTGTGTGTGTGTGTGTTTGGGCCCTGTGATGGACTGGCAGCCTGTCCTCCAGGGGGTCTCCCCTGCCTGCCGCCCAGTGGCTGCTGGGATAGGCTGCAGCATCGCCGCGACCCTGGTTCGGATAATGGATGGACGGATGGATTTTTGCTGTTTTCCTTGTCCGCTGCCGTACTTGGTCCAGATCCCGTCTGTGGCAGCGGAGACATTCAGCTCATTCTCACGTGTGTTGAAGGCAGGGGTAGGCAGTCTCGTCCACATGACTCGGCATGAAGCCAAACCAGGAGTCTTGAAAAGCCACCACTCCATTTATACAGATACCAAATGGCTTGAGTTTGTCGTATCCGTCAACACGCCACAAAGTATTCAGCTGGAGGCTGAAACAAAGAAGGTGATGGAGTTCACCAAGTGAGACAGAAGAACTGGTGCCAAGATGAAGGGAGGCATGTTTGTTGGTCCACAAATCAGACAGGTCGTCAATGACAGGGAGTCAGAAGATCTGCTAGTGGGCCAGAAGAAGGCAGTTAAGGATGGTGTTAAGACTTTTCTTGGCAACTGCAGAGCACCAGACTACACTGAGCTGCTTGACAACATGCTTAAAGCAAACAACACCATGAAGTGCAACATCCATCCATCCATCCATCCATCCATTATCCGAACCGCTTATCCTTACTCAGGGTGGCAGGGATGCTGGAGCCTATCCCAGCAGTCACTGGGCAGCACACCCTGGACAAGCTGCCAGGCCATCACACACACACACACACACACACACACACACACACACACACACACACACACGTACACACACACACATGGTGGTTAGTGCGGTCGCCTCACAGCAAGAAGGTCCTGGGTTCGAGCCCCGGGATAGCCGAACCTTGGGGGTCGTCCTCTGTGTGGAGTTTGCATGTTCTCCCCGTGTCTGTGTGGGTTTCCTCCGGGGGCTCTGGTTTCCCCCCACAGTCCAAAGACATGTAGGTCAGGTGAGACGGCAGTACTAAGTTGTCCCTATGTGAAGTGCAACATGTCATTGAAAATTCGTTTTCTGCATTCACACTGGGACTTCTTCTCTGCTGATCTTGGTGCGGAACCCACTAACCAACCAGTAGAGTGTTTGCTGAGGACCTTGATTGGGAGACACAGGTGTGTAACTACTTGGTTGGAACAAAAACCTTCACCCACATCGGCCCTTTCTGGATAAGACTGCCCACCCCTGGTTTAAGGAGTCTTAACAGGCTGATTGATTTACTTTCTTCCAGCTTTCAAACGAAGACTCCTGTCTGTGTCTGAAGCTTTGCTTTACTGGACGGGCTGCATGTGAAGCGGTGCTGGACATTGTTAGCTACTGGTCTTTACTGGACGGGCTGCTTCTGAAGCGGTGCTGGACATTGTTAGCTACTGGTCTTTACTGGACGGGCTGCTTCTGAAGCGGTGCTGGACATTGTTAGCTACTGGTCTTTACTGGACGGGCTGCTTCTGAAGCGGTGCTGGACATTGTTAGCTACTTGTCTTTACTGGCCGGGCTGCTTGTGAAGTGGTGCTGGACATTGTTAGCTATTGGTCTTTACTGGACGGGCTGCATGTGAAGCGGTGCTGGACATTGTTAGCTACTGGTCTTTACTGGATGGGCTGCATTTGAAGCGGTGCTGGACATTGTTAGCTACTTGTCTTTACTGGACGGGCTGCTTCTGAAGCGGTGCTGGACATTGTTAGCTACTGGTCTTTACTGGACGGGCTGCATGTGAAGCGGTGCTGGACATTGTTAGCTACTGGTCTTTACTGGACGGGCTGCTTCTGAAGCGGTGCTGGACATTATTAGCTACTGGTCTATACTGGACGGGCTGCTTCTGAAGCGGTGCTGGACATTGTTAGCTACTGGTCTTTACTGGACGGGCTGCTTCTGAAGCGGTGCTGGACCTTGTTAGCTACTGGTCTTTACTGGACGGGCTGCATGTGAAGCGGTGCTGGACATTGTTAGCTACTTGTCTTTACTGGACGGGCTGCTTGTGAAGTGGTGCTGGACATGTTAGCTACTGGTCTTTACTGGACGGGCTGCTTCTGAAGCGGTGCTGGACATTGTTAGCTACTGGTCTTTACTGGACGGGCTGCTTGTGAAGCGGTGCTGGACATTGTTAGCTACTGGTCTTTACTGGACGGGCTGCATGTGAAGCGGTGCTGGACATTGTTAGCTACTGGTCTTTACTGGACGGGCTGCTTGTGAAGCGGTGCTGGACATTGTTAGCTACTGGTCTTTACTGGACGGGCTGCATGTGAAGCGGTGCTGGACATTGTTAGCTACTGGTCTTTACTGGACGGGCTGCTTGTGAAGCGGTGCTGGACATTGTTAGCTACTGGTCTTTACTGGACGGGCTGCATGTGAAGCGGTGCTGGACATTGTTAGCTACTGGTCTTTACTGGACGGGCTGAATGTGAAGCGGTGCTGGACATTGTTAGCTACTGGTCTTTACTGGACGGGCTGCATATGAAGCGGTGCTGGACATTGTTAGCTACTGGTCTTTACTGGACGGGCTGCTTGTGAAGCGGTGCTGGACATTGTTAGCTACTGGTCTTTACTGGACGGGCTGCATGTGAAGCGGTGCTGGACATTGTTAGCTACTAGTCTTTACTGGACGGGCTTCATGTGAAGCGGTGCTGGACATTGTTAGCTACTGGTCTTTACTGGACGGGCTGCATGTGAAGCGGTGCTGGACATTGTTAGCTACTGGTCTTTACTGGACGGGCTGCTTGTGAAGCGGTGCTGGACATTGTTAGCTACTGGTCTTTATTGGACGGGCTGCTTCTGAAGCGGTGCTGGACATTGTTAGCTACTGGTCTTTACTGGACGGGCTGCTTCTGAAGCGGTGCTGGACATTGTTAGCTACTGGTCTTTACTGGACGGGCTGCTTCTGAAGCGGTGCTGGACATTGTTAGCTACTGGTCTTTACTGGACGGGCTGCTTCTGAAGCGGTGCTGGACATTGTTAGCTACTGGTCTTTACTGGACGGGCTGCTTCTGAAGCGGTGCTGGACATTGTTAGCTACTGGTCTTTACTGGACGGGCTGCATGTGAAGCGGTGCTGGACATTGTTAGCTACTGGTCTTTACTGGACGGGCTGCTTGTGAAGCGGTGCTGGACATTGTTAGCTACTGGTCTTTACTGGACGGGCTGCATGTGAAGCGGTGCTGGACATTGTTAGCTACTGGTCTTTACTGGACGGGCTGCATGTGAAGCGGTGCTGGACATTGTTAGCTACTGGTCTTTACTGGACGGGCTGCTTGTGAAGCGGTGCTGGACATTGTTAGCTACTGGTCTTTATTGGACGGGCTGCTTGTGAAGCGGTGCTGGACATTGTTAGCTACTGGTCTTTATTGGACGGGCTGCTTCTGAAGTGGTGCTGGACATTGTTAGCTATGTAGTCTCAGTACCTGCCCACCTTCACGCTTCAGCTCTCTTTATCAAACTGCATTGATTATACTGAAGTGTTGGATGTGGAACATGGTCAAAATATGCTGAAAAGGGGCGTCCAGTTGGCATGGCGGTCTGTTCCATTGCCTACCAACACAAGGATCGCTGGTTCGAATCCCCGTTACTTCCGGCTTGGTCGGGCGTCCCTACACAAGCAATTGGCCGTGTCTACGGATGGGAAGCCGGATGTAGGTATGTGTCCTGGTCACTGCACTAGCGCCTCCTCTGGTCAGTCGGGGCGCCTGTTCAGGGGGGAGGGGGAACTGGGGGGAATAGCATGATCCTCCCACGCACTATGCCCCCCTGGTGAAACTCCTCACTGTCAGGTGAAAAGAAGCTGCTGGTGACTCCACATGTATGGGAGGAGGCATGTGGTAGTCTGCAGCCCTCCCCGGATCTGTAGAGGGGGTGGAGCAGAGACCGGGACGGCTCAGAAGAGTGGGGTAATTGGCCAAGTACAGTTGGGGAGAAGAAGGGGGTAACCCCCCCCCCAAAAAAATAGAATATGTATGCTGGAATAAACAGTAGTGTCATCTTTAACACATTTGCAGGGCATGAGATATCCTGGTATGCCCTCGTCATTATGAATATGATTACTAAGCTGTTATGCAGTTATTGACTTTGTTACCAGATGCATCAAAAAAAATTGCAGATCAAAAAAATCAGTGACCACTGAAAAAAAAACAGACCATCAACACACAGCTTGTGGTACGGCACCGGATGGAGGGATTACATTTGACATATTTCTGCATATGAATATGAACAAGCGACTGATTTACAAGCTGAGGAATAGTCCTCTCGTGTTATTCCCTTTACAAGGACGACGTAAAGACATCAGCACGGTCACAGAACTGCTGTTGAAGCCCAAAGCCACTTCCATCGACCCTCCATCAGAAGTGAACTACATTACCAAGTCCACATGCTTATCGGAGGACTCTGCAGGGTTCAATTCTTGGTTTGGACTGCTTTAAAATGAAACGAGTCATCGGGATCAGACTGAAGGTGCATCAGGAACTCTGGTGCTCATTGTCTGAATATTTCTGATCACTGGAAACTGGTATTATTCCAGTCTTCATGCATTGGTTGACATTTAGGATATTTCTATCCTATTTTAGATATTTACCTATTTGAGATATTTAGGAAATTTACCCGATTTTAGGATATTTCTATCCTATTTTATATATTTTATATATTTTAGGATGTTTCATTTCGGACATTTCTGAAAATAATGCATGTAGAGAATCTGTTAGATGTGTGTCCAATCTAATGTAGCTCTGCTGTCTGTCTGCCTGTCTGTCCGTCAATCTGTCTGTCTGTCTCACTCTCGCTCTGTACTGGGACCAGTTAACCAGTCTCCCAGCAGAGATCGGCCTGTTGACTCGTCTCAGAGTTTTATTCGTCTACAGGAATCGACTTACCGAAGTCCCAGAGGAGCTGGGAACCTGTACACAACTAGAGGTATTACTACTCCTACTACTACAACTACTTCTACAATGAGTTCAACAACTACTACTACCACCACTACCACTACTACTACTACTACTACTAATAATAATAATAATAATACAACTACCACCACCACTACCACTACTACTTTTACAATGAATTCAACAATTATTACTCCCACTAACACTACTACTACTACAGTTGGTATGTCTGTTAGGAAACGACTGACACCAAAATCAACATTTTAACAGCTATAATACGATTTTTAAACAATTTAAACTTCAGAGAGACATGGTGAACTTGAATAGCAAAATTGAAAACATGAAAATATTACCTGAAAAACAAAATGGAAAACACATACTGCTAATTTAACAAAGGCCTATAAAACGTGACATGTAAAAAAAGAACTGAAAATAACCATTGAAACAGTCCCAAAATCAAAATGACGGCCCACAATTTTTAAACTGTTTATTGTGTCAAGATAAATACCCAATTGAGATATTAATGCATTACATATATTAGTATGTCTGTTAAGAAATTACTGACACCAAAAGTTATATTTTAACAACTTTAATACTATTAATACTACTTTAATATCTATAGGTAATTGCAAATCAGAGCATATAAAAATGACCTGTGGAGTTCCCCAAGGCTCCATTTTTGGGACCGCTTCTGTTTAACATCTATATGCTCCCACTAGTCCGGATTATGGAAAACCACACAACATGTCACCATAATTATGCAGACGACATGCAGATTTACATAACCATATCACCAGGGGACTGTAATCCCATACAAACACTGAGCAAGTGAATTGAACAAAGCAATGATTGTATGTCTCAGAATTTTCTTCAATTAAACAAAGACAAAACTGAAGTAATTATTTCTGGAGCCAAGGAAGAATGATTAAAAGTCAGTGCTCAGCTACAAGTCAGAAATCTTTGTGTAGTCATGGACTCAGACCTGAATTTAGATAGCCATATTAAGACAATTACAAAGTCAGCCTGCTATCACCTGAAGAATATGTCAAGAATTAAAGGATTTTTGTCTCAGTAGAATTTGGAAAAACTTGTCCATGCATTTATCTTCAGTTGACTCAACTACTGTAACGGTGTCTTTGCGAGTCTTTCTAAAAAAAATCGATCAAACTGCTGCAGCTGATTCAGACTGCTGCTGCTCAAGTCCTTACTAAGACCATTAGAGTGGATCACATCCCTCCAGTTCTGAGGTCTGTACACGGGCTTCCTGTCCATCAAAGAATTGATTTTAAAACTCTGCTCTTGGTTTATAAATCACTGAATGGTTTATGGCCAACCAGGATGACTGTCAGAACTGCTGGGCTGCATAGGCTAGCAGTTAGCTTAGCCTGCCCCGCTTCCACGTCCTATGAGACCACCCTCGACGTTTCCTCTTCAGGCACAGCTCCACTCAGGGCTGTGGTTCTTGGGCACACAGGATGCAGCAGACCAAGCTCCCTTAGCCGATCCAATGCTAGCTCTTCCAGCCAGACACCTTCAACACACCTCCCCGCACTCCACACGACAACACTAAAAACACAGTCAAGGCCAGGTGAGGCTACCTCCAGACCGCCCTCGGTTTTATCGGAACTGCTGGTCCGCATGGGCTGCACGGTCTTTATGAACGCTGCCTCTCCATGAGAGGCAGCTTTCAGTCTTTATGTACCACATACCTGGCCCCAACTCCCAGAAAAGTGCAGGTCTGCTGCAACTCTCAGTTCTTTTAACTCAAGGCCGAAGACTTTCCTCTTTGCCACTGTCTTCTATTAAATAAAACTTGTAGCTTTTGATTTTCATCGGACAGTGCATTCTAACTTTTACTTTTGTTTTTAAATGTATTTTTATTGCCTTATGTTGGTTCACTTAATGCCTTTTATTTATTATGCTAAGCACTTTGAATTGCCTTGTTGCTGAGATGTGCTATATAAATAAATTTGCCTTGCCTCACTTACACTACTATTACTACTACTAGTAGTACTATTACTACAACTATTACAACTACCACTACAACTACACACTGTGTCTACCTGCTATGCTAACTTCACCAAGACTAGCCTGCCATGTATGAATCTTTACATGGTGTTTAACGTGTAGATGTCAGTGAGCCAACTAAAATGGGTTAAGTTACTCCTTAAAGAAAACCACTCTCTCGCTCTGTCTCTCCCAGGTTCTGAGTCTAGCTAATAACCAGTTGACCTCTCTGCCCTCGTCTCTCTCTGCGTTGACCCGTCTGAAGAAGCTGAATCTCAGTTACAACAACATCACACACCTGCCTGGTTGTGTTTACACCATGAAGGCTCTGGTGGGTTTAAACTGCTTAGTTTATGCTTTGCTCACCTTTTACCGACTTAGTTTAACTCACACCAGGAAGTAAGGAGCCAGTCAGTGAGTTACATGGTTCATATCTCCCTGTCTGTCTCTGTCTGTCTGTCTGTCTGTCTGTCTGTCTGTCTGTCTGTCTGTCTGTCTGTCCGTCTGTCCGTCTGTCTGTCTCTCTCAGGTGTTTCTCCATCTGGCCTGTAATCGTCTAGAGAACTTAGCCGAAAACATCCAGGCTCTGGTACACCTGAAAATCCTCATCATGGAGGGGAACAGTCTGCACTCACTGCCCAGGGCTCTCTGCTGCCTTACCAGGTGACCCAGCATCAGAGCAACAAACCAAGTCCCATAGCAACCAGCCAAAAAGAATCACAGCAACCAATCCACTCCAATAGCAATGAGCCATCCTAGCTTCATAGCAACCAACCCAGTCCCACAGCAACCAGCCACCCCAGCTTCATAGCAACCAACCCAGTCCCAACCAGCCATATCCAATAGCAACCAACCATCCCAGCACCATAACAACCAACCCAGTCCCATAGCAGCCAACCCAGTCTCATAGCAATCAACCCAGTCTCCAAGCAACCTATCTAGTCCCACAGCAATGAAACCAGCCCCATAGCAATCGCCTGGGCAAGTATTATAGCCACCAACCCAGCCCCATAGCAACCAACCAACCAAGCATAGTTAGATAGATAGATAGATAGATAGATAGATAGATAGATAGATAGATAGATAGATAGATAGATAGATAGATAGATAGATAGATAGATAGATAGATAGATAGATAGATAGATAGATAGATAGATAGATAGATACTGTATTATTGCCACGCAACAGTGTGGGTGCAACAGAGTTATCAAATGAGTCTTCTCAAATCAGTCAAAAATGTATCAACCGTTAATTTTTGTGCTTAATATCAGGAATCAGAAACATGTACAGTGCATCTGGAAAGTATTCACACCCCTTCACTTTCCCCACATTTTGTTATGTTACAGCCTTATTCCAAAATGGATTAAATTCCTTTTTTTCTCATCAATCTACACACATACCCCATAATGACAAAGCGAAAAAGGTTTTGTAGAAATTTTTGCAAATTTATTAAAAATAAAAAACTGAAATATTGCATGTACATAAGCATTCACACCCTTTGCTATGACACTCAAAATTGAGCTCAGATTCATCCTGTTTCCACTGATCATCCTTGAGATGTTTCTACATCTTGATTGGAGTCCACCTGTAGTAAATCCAATTGATGGGACATGATTTGGAAAGGCACACACCTGTCTATATAAGGTCCCACTGTTGACAGTGCATGTCAGAGCAGAAACCAAGCCATGAAGTCAAAGGAATTGTCTGTGGACCTCCGAGACAGGATAGTATCGAGGCACAGATCTGGGGAAGGGTACGAAAACATTTCTACAGCGCTGAAGGTCCCGAAGAGCACAGTGGTCTCCATCATTCGTAAATGGAAGAAGTTTGGATGCACCAGGACCCTCCCCAGAGCTGGCTGCCCAGCCAAACTGAGCAATTGGGGGAGAAGGGCCTTGGTCAGGGAGGGAACCAAGAACCCGATGGTCACTCTGACAGAGCTCCAGCGTTCCTCTGTGGAGATGGGAGAACCTTCCAGAAGGACAACCATCTCTGCAGCACTCCACCAATCAGGCCTTTATGGTAGAGTGGCCAGACGGAAGCCTCTGCTCAGTAAAAGGTACATGACAGCCCGCTTGGCGTTTGCCAGAAAGCACTTAAAGGACTCTGACCATGAGAAACAAGATTCTCTGGTCTGATGAAACCAAGATTGAACTCTTTGGCCTGAATGCCAAACGTCACGTCTGGAGGAAACCAGGCACCTCTCATCACCTTGCTAATACCATCCCTACAGTGAAGCATGGTGGTGGCAGCATCATGCTGTGGGGATGTTCTTCAGCGGCAGGAACTGGGAGACTAGTCAGGATCAAGGGAAAGATGAATGGAGCAAAGTACAGAGAGATCCTTGATGAAAACCTGCTCCAGAGCGCTCAGGACCTCAGACTGGGGTGACGGTTTACCTTTCAACACGACAACGACCCTAAGCACACAGCCAAGACAACGAAGGAGTGGCTTCGGGACAAGTCTGTGAATGTCCTTGAGTGGCCCAGCCAGAGTCCAGACTTGAACCCCATTGAACATCTCTGGAAAGACCTGAAAATAGCTGTGCAGCGACGCTCCCCATCTAACCTTACAGAGCTCGAGAGGATCTGCAGAGAAGAATGGGAGAAACACCCCAAATATAGGTGTGCCAAGCTTGTAGCTTCATACCCAAGAAGACTTGAGGCTGTAATCACTGCCAAGGGTGCCTCAACCAAGTACTGAGTAAAGGGTGTGAATACTTATGTACATGCAATATTTCAGTTTTTTATTTTTAATAAATTTGCAAAAATTTCTACAAAACCTTTTTCACTTTGTCATTATGGGGTATTGTGTGTAGATTGATGAGAGAAAAACAGAATTTAATCCATTTTGGAATAAGGCTGTAACATAACAACATGTGGGGAAAGTGAAGGGGTGTGAATACTTTCCAGATGCACTGTATTTGTCGTTTCCCCCAGCCCACAGAAGTGCAACACAAAGACAAAAACACATATCCAAACTACAAGAACACATATATCCAAACTACAAAAAAACTACAAAAACTACAAAACTACAAAAACACATACACTACCGTTCAAAAGTTTGGGATCACATTGAAATGTCCATATTTTTGAAGGAAAAGCACTGTACTTTTCAATGAAGATAACTTTAAACTAGTCTTAACTTTAAAGAAATACACTCTATACATTGCTAATGTGGTAAATGACTATTCTAGCTGCAAATGTCTGGTTTTTGGTGCAATATCTACATAGGTGTATAGAGGCCCATTTCAAGCAACTATCACTCCAGTGTTCTAATGGTACAATGTGTTTGCTCATTGGCTCAGAAGGCTAATTGATGATTAGAAAACCCTTGTGCAATCATGTTCACACATCTGAAAACAGTTTAGCTCGTTACAGAAGCTACAAAACTGACCTTCCTTTGAGCAGATTGAGTTTCTGGAGCATCACATTTGTGGGGTCAATTAAACGCTCAAAATGGCCAGAAAAAGAGAACTTTCATCTGAAACTCGACAGTCTATTCTTGTTCTTAGAAATGAAGGCTATTCCATGCGAGAAATTGCTAAGAAATTGAAGATTTCCTACACCGGTGTGTACTACTCCCTTCAGAGGACAGCACAAACAGGCTCTAACCAGAGTAGAAAAAGAAGTGGGAGGCCGCGTTGCACAACTGAGCAAGAAGATAAGTACATTAGAGTCTCTAGTTTGAGAAACAGACGCCTCACAGGTCCCCAACTGGCATCTTCATTAAATAGTACCCGCAAAACACCAGTGTCAACATCTACAGTGAAGAGGCGGCTGCGGGATTCTGGGCTTCAGGGCAGAGTGGCAAAGAAAAAGCCATATCTGAGACTGACCAATAAAAGAAAAAGATTAAGATGGGCAAAAGAACACAGACATTGGACAGAGGAAGACTGGAAAAAAGTGTTGTGGACGGATGAATCCAAGTTTGAGGTGTTTGGATCACAAAGAAGAACGTTTGTGAGACGCAGAACAAATGAAAAGATGCTGGAAGAATGCCTGACGCCATCTGTTAAGCATGGTGGAGGTAATGTGATGGTCTGGGGTTGCTTTGGTGCTGGTAAGGTGGGAGATTTGTACAGGGTAAAAGGGATTCTGAATAAGGAAGGCTATCACTCCATTTTGCAACGCCATGCCATACCCAGTGGACAGCGCTTGATTGGAGCCAATTTCATCCTACAACAGGACAATGACCCTAAACACACCTCCAAATTGTGCAAGAACTATTTAGAGCAGAAGCAGGCAGCTGGTATTCTATCGGTAATGGAGTGGCCAGCGCAGTCACCAGATCTGAACCCCATTGAGCTGTTGTGGGAGCAGCTTGACCGTATGGTACGCAAGAAGTGCCCATCCAACCAATCCAACTTGTGGGAGCTGCTTCTGGAAGCGTGGGGTGCAATTTCTCCAGATTACCTCAACAAATTAACAGCTAGAATGCCAAAGGTCTGCAATGCTGTAATTGCTGCAAATGGAGGATTCTTTGACGAAAGCAAAGTTTGATGTAAAAAAAATCTTATTTCAAATACAAATCATTATTTCTAACCTTGTCAATGTCTTGACTCTATTTTCTATTCATTTCACAACATATGGTGGTGAATAAGTGTGACTTTTCATGGAAAACACAAAATTGTTTGGGTGATCCCAAACCTTTGAACGGTAGTGTATATCTAACATATCCCAAAAAAAATGTCACTGTCTGAGGGAGCGAATGCCAGCTAGGATGACTGTCGGAACTGTCAGCCAGTCTGCATTGGCTAGCAGTTAGTTTAGCCTGCCCCGCTACCGTGTCCTGTCAGACCGCCCTTGGTGCTTCCTCTTCGGGCGCAGTTCCGGGCAGGGCTGTGGTCCCTGGGCCCACAGGATGCAGCAGACCAAGCTCTCCCAGCCATCAAACGAAGACATACTTTGACGCAGACATGGACAAAGACACTGTGTGGACGGTACTGGGTGAGGCTGCTGCAAACGTGAGTTCATGCCTCCATCTTCCCACACTGGCCAATGTAGCGAATTGGAGATACTGGAGCTGGTAATCCGCCGCAGCCGGAAATCGAACCCAGATAGCCCGGACCATGGGCGACTGCGCTAACCAGTCAACTAAAGGGTCTGACCCATTAGCCAAGAGCTAGCGAGTCTAGTCATCCGTGGTCATTACACTACCCACCTCCTTCGGGAATAATAATAAAAATAATAGTATTTTATAATTAAACTACTAAAATGGATGGAATAATCAAATCAGTCCCATTAAATCAATTTCAGAAAATTAGTCTCATGAACCAGTCTCAAAGTTATTAAGCATTAATTCTGGTGTTTAATAGCCACCCATCCATTCATTATCCGAACCGCTTATCCTCCTCTCCTGGTAACAGGGATGCTGGAGCCTATCCCAGCAGTCATTGGGCGGCAAGCGGGGAGACACCCTGGACAGGCTGGTGTTTATTATTTTATAATTAAACTACTAGAATTGATGGAATAATCAATGTTGCATTGATTGACCTCTGTTACTGGTGTGACGAGCCTTGTCACATAGCCCGCGACTGCCCAGCACCAGCACTGAAAGCCAGAGTCACCCAGCCGGCGGGGAAACGACAGTGGAACGGCTTATTGAGTGGACTGCCACTCCAGTCTCCAGCCCTAGGTTACACCAAAGGACTGTATCTGATCTGCCAGCTCCACTGTTGACCCTGCCAAGCCCTGGTAAACACGGGGTCTACCATTTCCCTGGTGCGACCTGGCATCCTCCCAGGCACCACTGGCCCACCCTCAGTGGCATGGTCACTAACCAACACTCAGCTGATGACATTGAAAGGAGAAAAGGCTGGCATGAGAGTGAAGAAGTCACTGCGAGTCCAGGCTGGAGACCAGGAGCTGGCACATGAGTTCTGCCTCCCAAACATCCCAAGACCCGGGCATTGTTGGTGTGGACCTGCTGACCCGCTGGGGAGCCCATGTTAATGTATCAGGGGCAACCATCACACTCGGCACAAAGACCTTGGTGCTCCAGTCTGGTCAGGAGAAAAACAGGCTCAAAGACCAATGAGCCAGTCGCCAAGCAGCCACCACTTAGCAGGCACAGAGCCCCGGTGCGGTACTGGAATGCTGCTACTGCCAGCGGCAAGAGGAACGGGGCCAGATGACACAGACAGTGGCGGCCTTGCAGAGCGCCAGCAATGAGGAGAAGTGGTTCCCGTTGACCGTGCAGCAACTGAGTCAGCAGCAGGAAGCAGACATGACCTTGGCACTGGTGAGGGGCTGGCTGGAGACAGGGGGGTGCCCCAAGTGGACAGAAGTGTCAGCGCTGGGGCTCGAGGTAAAGGCCTACCACTCTCAATGGGACAACTTTGAGCTCCATGACGGGTTGGCGTACAGGAAGTGGCAAGCTCCCGGACCAGAGAACGACCTCCTGCAGCTATTAGTGCCCCGTGTGCACCGTCCCCAGGTTCTCCAGATGGTCCATGGCTTGGTGGGGTCAGGGCACTACAGGAACGCCAAGACCCTCCACCGCCTCAGGGGGCGGTTCTACTGGCCTGGCTGTTGATGAGTTGTGGAGCTGCACATACACTGCTGTGACTCCTGTACTCGCTGGGCCTGGGCCAGCTCCAGAGTGTGGCAGAAGAGGGCCTATGACACACAATGCCTTGGGCAAGCCTTCGTGCAACGGGACAAGGTATGGGTGTATTGTCCCGTTTGCAAGAAGGGGATTTTCCCCAAGCTTTGCAGCCACAGGCAGGGGCCCAACGAGGTCATGTGCCCATTGTCTTTGGTGGTGTGGCGGGTGCGCATGCCCGGCTGGGGGCGCATGGTGGTGCTGCACCAGAACCGACTCACCCCATACCGCCCCCTTGCTCCACCTGTTGTTGGGGAGGGGGGCGACAGTAGCATCCCATGCGCCGATCAGTGTGCCTCTCCCCCAGTTGCACTTCCTGTGAGCCCCTTGTGGCCTGTTCACCAGCGACAGTACCCAGGACATTTTTTTTTTTTTTTTTTTTTCTGATTTTCCCCTTTTTTCTCCCAATTTGGTGGCCAATTGATCCCTATTTTAATTCAAACACCCACCCTCGTATTGCATGCGTTCGCCAACTGCATCTCTCCGGTCGGCAGTCTCGAAGGAAAGCGCCTCCCCACTTTCGTGACAAGGCGAATCCAAGCCGAACCACTGTTTTTCCGACACACACAGAGACGCATTCACATGACGAACACAAGCCGACTCCGCCCCCCTCCCGAAGACAGCGTTGCCAATGATTGCTGCTTCATCGAGTCCGGCCATAGTCGGATCTGACGAGACCGGGGCGCGAACCCCAGTCCCCAGTGGGCAACTGCATCGACACCAAGCCGACGCTTAGACCGCTACGCCACCGCGGACCTAGTACCCAGGACATTTGAGGGACTATGTATTGGGTGATGGGGTCGTCAAGGACGACTGACCGCTCAGGTGGGGGCTATGTAGCGACTGGGGCTGGCGGCTGCATTGACTGTTGGCAGTTCTGCGCTGGGGGAGCACAAGGACTGATGGGACAGTTAACGTTCATGTTAAATTGTGTTTTAGTGATGTTGTGGTTATTGTTGTGTTGTTTGTTTGCGGAAAAGAATCGGACTAAGTAGATGACCATTTTACTGAGTGACTGACTTTAGGACTGTGACTAAGACTAATGTTTCTAGATGTGACCTCGTGGGGGAAACCATTGTTCAGTAGCCATTTAGAGCACTCCTGGGGGTCGTGTGGTGTATGGGACATGGGAACTGCCATTAAAAAGAGATCTCTGCTTCTCGACTCCTTTTTCCATGCCAGCTCACCACAGTACTTTTCTCAAATAACAAGGGAAGATTCAAATGAAAGAAAAATTAATGGAAAAAAATTAAAATCTGCCTATCTAAATCTTCCTATGTGAATCACAGTATCTAGATTACAGATGATTTCAACTGACAACGCTTTTCTCACGTGAGATAATTAGACCAACGCTAAAACTAACACTGCCACTAAAACACCAAGGCTAAATCTTGCAACCACACCATTAAGACTAACTATGTCCAAATACCAGCCTTATTTGAGATTGCTCTTCCACGGCAATCTGTTGTCGAAGCGTGGGTCCACGGAAAACCCAGTTTCTTTCCTTCTAGTCAGGGGTTAAAGTGGGATTTGGTAAGTGGGGGATCTCTGTATTAGAGAGGTGGGCAAAAGTGCGGGAGTGATAGCATTGTTAGCTAATAATAGCTACCGGTAGCTAACGTTTGCTAGCTAGTTAGTTATTGGGAATGAAAATATTGCATGGCCAGAGCTAAGGTTGGACAAACATAACTAGCTAGCTACCGGTAACGTTACCGGACGCTACCGATAGTTAGCTTGCCTAGCAGCATTCAAACAACTAGCCAGCAACGTCAGCAACTAGCTAGCAACGTTACCGGGTGGAAGATAGCTAGTTAGCTAGCTAGCTAATGTTACGTTCGCTAACGTTAGTTGCTTGAATGAAAACCACAGCAGAGCTAGACAAAACTATTGGAAATACTATTGGAAATACACTGAAGATACTCACTCTTTATGCCCCCCAGTCCAGGATAATAGTGCAGGTAGCAGGTTGACGCTCTCTCGAGTCTGGTCTGCCTGGTGCGGTGAACTGACCCTGACCCGTGAGTGTGAAGCCAGTCTCTTCTGACGTCATGTCTGGTGAAGCCAGACAGATGGCAGGTGCGGGTCACGTGAGGACGCGATATCGTTCAAACTTTTAGAAAAAGTAAAGTAGTATAAAAATAGAAGAACGACTTTATTTGCGATTTATTTTGTAATGCTTGTGAATTGGCTGCATCATGTGTTTTGTTTTAAATTTTACTGTGACAAAAAGGTTGATATTACTCCTGTCTACAGAGTGCCGCCGGATCTCAGCTCCGGTTGACTCGGGAAGGGAAGTGCCGGTGTCGGGATCCGGGGAGCTCCGCCCACTTTAATCACTGCTTCTAGTAGCTTGTCAGCTGAAAATCCTCAATACTTTGTCCATCGTCTGAGGATCTTACAATAATTATAATAATAATATGAATATTGTGGCGATCATGGATGGGTGGACTCGCTAGCCCTTGGCTAACGGGTTGGACCCTTTGGTCAACTGGTTGGCGTGGTTGCCCATGGTGCGGGAGATCCGGGTTCACGTCCTGGCTGCCCATCGCCCCCCTCAATTCGCTGCATTTGGGGGCTCGTCCAGGATGCGGTGAATTCGGTTTTGATTGTGGCGCAACTGTGCCAGTTTCAGTCGTTATGCAGTTGTGCTTTCTGTAAGGTTGGGATACCTGCAGTCAGCTGAGGCTAACGAAGTCACTCAGAGGAGTGATGACATGTTTCTGCCACTGGACCTTGTGTCCATATAAACTGGTTCACCTGTCTGGGACTTAAAGAATCTGCTGCTAACCTCTCGGTGCCAGATACTAGAGGACACCCTCAGGGGGAGAGCTGTTTTGGTGGCACAAGGGGTACCTGCACAATACTAGGCAGGTTGTTTTAATGTTTTGGCTGATTGGTGTATATATGTACAGTTCAGTTCCCCAGCATATCGAGTAGCCCAGCAGGCAGAAAGTACAATGATTTATGTACCATTTCAAACCAGTCCAGTCTGAGTTCAGTCCGGTGCATCCAGTGCATCCAGGTCAGTATATGGGCTACTGTAGCAGGGGGTATTAAGTGTTCTGACTGCTGTCGGAAAGACGTTGTTTTTCAGTCGAGTGGTTATGGTTAATATGGACCTGTAGCGCCTTCCAGAGGGGAGAAACTGGGAGAGGTGGTGGGCTGGGTGGGAGGGGTCATCATATCAACCAACCCATTGTTGTAGCAACCAGCTTACCCAGCATTACAGCAACAAGCCAAGTCCCATAGCAACCAGCCAACCCAGTGTAATAGAAACCAGCCCAGTCTCATAGCAACCAATTAACACAGTCCCATAAGCCACCAGTGTGTTGTGTTGTGTAACTGTCACATGTGTAAACTGTAGATGTGTTATGATTGATGAACATCGGCTCTCCTCCCTTCTTCAGACTGGAGCTGCTGAACCTTGACTTTAATGACATTAAGGACATTCCTCAGGTGAGCCCCCCTCCTCATGTGGATGATGATGTGACTTGTATATTTTGGATTTGTAAAAAGAGCTCCATTTGGTGCAACTACATGGAGCTTTTGGTAGTTAAAACATACCCAAAAAAAAGCCTTTGAGTAAAAACCCAGGTAACAACGTCTGGCTCTGTAGAATGGAGATAGGCCTCCCATCATAAACAGCAGGAAGGGAAATAAACATCATTCATGAGTTTGTTTCCAGAAAGCAAAGTAAAACACCACCTCAGCCTGGTGGAGCAGCCTGACGAGACACGACTCAAGTCCTCCGCTAAGAATAGAAAGGCCTTCACAGCCGTCAGTGTCAAGTGTCAGCGACAACCTTTGACCCCTGAGAGATGGCGAAGGAGAGCCAGACGGTCATAAACAGTCTGGCCTGTTTACCGCCTGGAATGTGTAACTCAGGCTGTTTGCTGTGCTTGTTTGAAACATTACATTTCAGCTGTGGTGGTTTACAAGCGGAACTTTCTTCATCTTTTCTCCTTTTCTGATGAAGACAATGAGAGTAATTCTCACACAGCGACCCATACATACAGGACCTGTGCTGACAATATTAAAATAATTCATGTAATTAATGTGATTACTCTCCCACACGCCACTTTCACAGCCACGTCTTGATTTAACTCTGACAATATTTAAACGTTTGTTTTGGATTTGAAAATCGATTTTTCTTATTTAACTATGAATAACATTTGAATTTTGTCTATCTATCTATCTGTCTGTCTGTCTATCTATCTATCTATCTGTCTGTCTGTCTGTCTGTCTGTCTGTCTGTCTGTCTGTCTGTCTGTCTGTCTATTTATCTGTCTGTCTGTCTGTCTATTTATCTGTCTGTCTGTCTGTCTATCTATCTGTCTGTCTGTCTGTCTGTCTGTCTGTCTGTCTGTCTGTCTGTCTGTCTGTCTGTCTGTCTGTCTGTCTGTCTGTCTATCTATCTATCTATCTATCTATCTATCTATCTATATCTATCTATCTATCTATCTATCTATCTATCTATCTATCTATCTATCTATCTATCTGTCTGTCTGTCTGTCTGTCTGTCTGTCTGTCTGTCTGTCTGTCTGTCTGTCTGTCTGTCTGTCTGTCTGTCTATGTCTGTCTGTCTGTCTGTACAATATAACACTCCTGTCTGTTATTTGTTACTCGTGTGTGTGTGTGTGTGTGTGTGTGTGTGTGTGTGTGTGTGTGTGTGTGTGTAGGAGATGTACCAGTTGTCTAGGCTGGAGAGGTTAGCATGTCATCCTCTGGATAAAGGTCTCCATATTCTCCACAACCCGCTGGTCAAACCTCTTAAAGAGGTTCTGGATGGAGGCCTGAGCCCCCTGTACAGCTACCTGATGGCTACTACTTAATACTACACCCTGACACTACTACACCCTGATACTACTACACCCTGACACTACTACACCCTGATACTACTACACCTTGACAGTCCTACATTCTGACACTACTACACCGTGATACTACCACCTGACACTGCTACACCTTGACACAACTACACCCTGATACTACTACACCCTGACACTACTACACCTTGACACTCCTACACCGTGACACTCCCACCTGATACTACTGCACCCTGACACTACTGCACTTTGACAGTCCTACACCCTGATAACACTGCACCCTGACACTACATCCTGACACTACTACACCTTGACAGTCCTACACCCTGACACTACTACACCCTGACACTACCACCTGATACTACATCCTGACACTACTACACCTTGACAATCCTACACCCTGACACTACTACACCCTGATAGTACCACCTGATATTACTACACCCTTGTACTACTACACCCTGATACTGCATTCTGATTTTATTTCCCTGGGGTGTCCAGAAATTTGGTGGTCAAATAAAATGTGTTGTGATTATTTTATCTTCTCATCACACATTTGGTCTGATATGTAACTAAAAGTACAAATGAACATTAGACCTGTCTTATATAGTATTTATCTAGGAGTTATATAGTATTATGTGTCATATAGTATTTATCTAGGAGTTATATAGTATTATGTGTTATATAGTATTTATCTAGGAGTTATATAGTATTGTGTGTCATATAGTATTTATCTAGGAGTTATATAGTATTGTGTGTCATATAGTATTTATCTAGGAGTTATATAGTATTGTGTGTCATATAGTATTTATCTAGGAGTTATATAGTATTGTGTGTCATATAGTATTTATCTAGGAGTTATATAGCATTGTGTGTTATACAGTATCTAGGAGATATATAGTATTGTGTGTTATATAGTATTTATCTAGGAGTTATATAGTATTGTGTGTCATGTAGTATTTATCTAGGAGTTATATAATAGTGTGTGTTATATCATATTTATCTAGGAGTTATATAGTATTGTGTGTTATATAGTATTTATCTAGGAGTTATATAGCATTGTGTGTCATATAGTATTTATCTAGGAGTTATAGAGTATTAAGTGTTATATAGTATTTATCTAGGAATTATATAGTATTGTGTGTCATATAGTATTTATCTAGGAGTTATATATTATTGTGTGTCATATAGTATTTATCTAGGAGTTATATAGTATTGTGTGTTATATAGTATTTATCCAGGAGTTATATAGTATTATATCTTATATAGTATTTATCTAGGAGTTATATAGTATTATGTGTCATATAGTATTTATCTAGGAGTTATATAGTATTATGTGTCATATAGTATTTATCTAGGAGTTATATAGTATTGTGTGTCATATAGTATTTATCCAGGAGTTATATAGTATTATGTGTCATATAGTATTTATCTAGGAGTTATATAGTATTGTGTGTCATATAGTATTTATGTAGGAGTTATATAGTATTATGTGTCATATAGTATTTATCTAGGAGTTATATAGTATTATGTGTCATATAGTATTCATCCAGGAGTTATATAGTATTATGTGTCATATAGTATTTATCTAGGAGTTATATAGTATTATGTGTCATATAGTATTTATCTAGGAGTTATATAGTATTGTGTGTTATATAGTATTTATCCAGGAGTTATATAGTATTATATCTTATATAGTATTTATCTAGGCCTTATATAGTATTGTGTGTCATATAGTATTTATCTAGACCTTGTATAGTATTGTGTGTCATATAGTATTTATCTAGGAGTTATATAGTATTGTGTGTCATATAGTATTTATCTAGGAGTTATATAGTATTGTGTGTCATGTAGTATTTATCTAGGAGTTATATAATAGTGTGTGTTATATCATATTTATCTAGGAGTTATATAGTATTGTGTGTTATATAGTATTTATCTAGGAGTTATATAGTATTGTGTGTCATATAGTATTTATCTAGGAGTTATATAGTATTGTGTGTCATATAGTATTTATCTAGGAGTTATATAGTATTGTGTGTCATATAGTATTTATCTAGGAGTTATATAGTATTGTGTGTCATGTAGTATTTATCTAGGAGTTATATAATAGTGTGTGTTATATCATATTTATCTAGGAGTTATATAGTATTGTGTGTTATATAGTATTTATCTAGGAGTTATATAGTATTGTGTGTCATATAGTATTTATCTAGGAGAATATTCCTCTGGTAAATTCAGACAGGAATTAAGGAATATGTATACAGTCATGTTCACTGTATGTCTATTCATAAATGTACTGCAGTGTTGTGTGTGTGTGTGTGTGTGTGTGTGTGTGTGTGTGTGTGTGTGTGTGTGTGAGACAGAGGGATGCTTAGTTGTGTGAAATACATTATGATACTGATGAACATCTAGACTGTCCTGTCTGTGTTTGTTTTGCTCTACTTTCCATGAACAGAGTATTAGTGTGTGTTAGAAGTCAGGCTCGCTGATGGAGACAGTACACTTACTCTGTCTGAGCTGATGATACTGGACTGGATTGATGATACTGGACTGGATTGATGATGCTGGACTGGATGTGATAGGATAGTTCACTCATGACTGAATTAAGGAACGTGAGTATACACTGATGAGCCAAAACATTATGACCAATCAGAGGTGAACCGAATTAACACTGAGCATCTCCAAACTAGAGCACATGTCCAGGTGTGGGTAGTTTAGATCAGCGTTTCCCAACCCAGTCCTCAAGGACCCCCTATCCTGAAGATTTTCATTGTAACCCTGCATAGGTAGCCCTGCTTGTACTTACTCAACCAATTATCTCAAAGCACTTAATTATGCAAGGTGTGCAACATCTGACATAATTCATTGCTGATTTGTTGAATAACTACTAACAGGTACCTATTCAGGGTTGCAAAGAAAATCTGCAGGATAGGGGTCCTTGAGGACTGGGTTGGGAAACACTGGATTAGATGGTAAGAGAACAATCAGTCCTCGTGGTCACCGCGTTGGATGCAGGAGAGATGGGCAGGAGTAAAGACCTGGTGACTTTGACAAGGGCCAAATGGTTATGCCCAGACGACTGGGTCAGAGCCTCTCTGAAACAACAAGGCTTGTTCCTGGTCAGCAGTGGTGAGTACCTACTGACAGTGGTCCGAGGAGGGACAAACCACAAACTGGTTACAGGGTGTTGGGCACCCAAGGCTCATCCATGAGCAAGGTTAACGGAGGGCTAGCCTGTCTAGTCTGAACCGACAGAAGGTTTACTGTGGCACAAGTCACAGAAGATTTTAATGATGGTTACAGGAATGTGTCACAAGTGCATTGCACCCTGCTGCATATGGGCTGCATAACCGCAGACCAGTCAGAGTGCCCATGATGACCCCTGCCCACTGTCAAAAGCACCTACAATGGGCACGCCAGCGTCAGAACTGGACCTTGGAGCAGTGGTAGAAGGTCATCTGGTCCGATGGGCCCTGTTTTCTTTATTATCACGTGGATGGTCATGTAGATGTGTGCCGTTTACCTTGGGAAGTGATGGCACCAGGATGCATTGTGGGAAGACGACAAGCCGGTGGAGGGAGTGTGATGCTCTGGGCAATGTTCTGCTGAGAAACTCCGAGTTGGGTCCACCCATTCATGTGGACATCAACGCCAGTAATGAGAGACGACATCAATGAATCACACAACGCAGATGGTAACATGCGGTAGCGGCCATTTAGTTAACACAGGAAGAAAAACCGAGACTGCAACGCAGGCAGACCGGAAAGGAGGCTTGGTAACTATAGCAACCACAACCAATACTGGCCTCACCCCTTTTTTTCCAAAAGAAAGACCCCCCCCCCCTTCACACAGTACAACAACAACACCACAGAACACCAGGCAACATCCCAGCTCAGGCTATATAACTAGACCTGTAAGGTAAGACAAAACATTATCACCAGTACACACAAACAACTGGCCTAAAGTTCAAAGTCCTCTACATGCCGCGGCAAGCGCCAGCGACGCTCCGAGCGTCGAGGTGCAGCATCAGGTGCAAGAGCAGGCACACACTCGCCAGGGGAGCTCCCCCCCCCCCCCCCAGGCTCGACCTCGACGGGAGGAACAGTCTCATCCCCCAGCCTCATATCGTTATCACAAGGCAGGCAAGGTGCAGGTGGGGGCTCGGCCATGGCTGCCAGTATGTCAGGGCAGTGCGGGGCAGGGTGTCCGAGTCCTCATCAGACGCGAAATCGTCCGCGAGGGGTTCAGAGGCCGGAGAGGGACCTTCCACTTTGTAGCAGTCACCCAGCCTGACCCTGTAGGAGGTGCGACGGAGTTGAGACCCCGCGAACTTCTTGATATTGCACCATGAACCATCCATGCTCGTGACGAGGTACCTGTCACGGGCCTTTGACTTATTCCGGTCACCATACCGGTACACCAGTTCACCAGGTCGGATGGCAGGAGGCACGGCCACACGACCAGAGGGCACCTTTGACTTCATGCTGTACGGATGGTTGGTGACACGCTCTGAGTGTTGTTCCAAGATGAGGTCCTGGTTGACCACAGGCAACTGCCTATGGGAGAACGGGTCACGCTGAAGCAGCATTTCACGGGCGGATAATCCACGCGACCTAACGTGACTGTTCAGGTTGGCCGTAGCGACAGAGAGTAACAGGGGAGTAACAGCCCTACAGTTAGGCTCGAGACGAAGAATCTCCCCCTGAATCTCTTGAGCAGCCTTCTCTGCCACTGGGTTCTTATTGACATTCTTGGCGTTGCCCACCTCAACAACTAGTCTGTGCATAGCGAGGGCCCCATCCCCTGCCAATGCAGCAGAACCAGAGGTAGGGGCAGTCCTGATCACAGCAAAGGGGCCGTCGAGAGGGCACAGACCCACACATAAGTGGGTTAAAGCGTCCCTGAGAGTGTCTCTGTGCTCGTCGTCGATGAGACTCCGTCTGAGGTCAGAGCACCCTGCCTGTATGGCAAGCCAGGCCGACCTGTTGGTGAAGGGCAGAGGTAGGACAGGTCCCATGTTCACCCTGGCCTGGAACGGACCCACAGCGCCGTTATATCCTTCAAAGTGGGGATCAAACACTACATCAAACTCTCTATGCAGGGCGCAGAACTCATCTCTGATGTCAGCAGGCATGATGTTATCTGGGTCCAGAGCGACAAGGTCAGAGGACAAGGCTGACATGGTCGTTGGGGCCGGTTTGGGGGGATCAGCTGGCACGGCGGCGTCACTGAGTGACGGGACATATGTAGCGCGGACACGGCATAGGTGGAGGCTTTTCTGGACCAGCCGCGGCTCGCCAGTGAGGTTTGGGGGACGGATCTTCCCGGACACATCCCGTAGCAAAGTTGGGGCAGGCCACAGCTGTGTGTCAGACTGGTCACATGAGGCATCGACGTGTGGTTCAACAGCCGGCTCACTGTCCACACTGCACAGCTCAGGAGGCAGCTCGAGCTCGATCTACTCCCCTGGCCACACAGTAGGTTTATCCGGAGCGTGGAGCACGTGCCGTACGGCATGCCTGTCCATCGGTGTTTGGACAAAATACTTCATTACTGCATTCGGAATACTGTGCAGACTTATCAGAATCAGAACACTTTATTCATCCCCGAGGGGAAACTGGGTTCTGTTACAGACACTCGCGCTCTAGTAAGACAAAAAGTAAAAACTAACAAGATACAAGATGTCTGTGTCTGTGTCTGTGTGTGTGTGGGGGGGGGGGGGGGCTTGTGTGATGGCCTGGCAGCCTGTCCAGGGTGTCTCCTCGCCTCGCCTGACTGCTGCTGGGATAGACTCCAGCATCCCCACGACCCTGAGAGCAGGATAAGTGGTTAGGATAATGGATGATACAAGATAACAAGAAAAACAGAAACAAATAGAAATAAAAGATGAAATAAGAAATAGAATAAGAACAAAATATATCAACAAGCATGCTGCACATAACACTCTGTCTATACTATACTACCACAGCACACAACAACAGCACAAACACAACCCCACAGGGTAACACAAGTGGCAGGGCCAGTCTGATGACCATTTAGTCCGAGTGTCCCACCCTCTGAGGGAGGAGTTGTAAAGTCTGATGGCCACAGGCAGCAATGACCACTTGTGGCGCTCTAGTGCATTTCAGCAGAATGAGTCTATTACTAAAAGTACTCCTGTGCCCTACCAGCACGTCATGGAGTGGGTGGAGACATTGTCCATGATAACTTCAACAGCGTCCTCCTCTCAGACACCACCACCAGAGAGTCCAGCTCCACCCCCACAACGTCACCGGCCTTGCGGATCAGTTTATTGAGCCTGTTTGCATCCGCTACCCTCAACCTGCTGCCCCAACACACAACAGCAAACAGGAGAGCACTGGCCTCCAGACTCACACCACATCCTGAGCATTGTCTGGCAGATGGTGAAGGACCTCAGCCTCCTCAAAAAGTAGAGACGGCTCTGTCCCTTCTTGTAGAGGGCATCAGTGTTCTTAGCCCAGTCCAGTTTATTGTCTATATACACCCCCAGGTACTTATAGTATGTGGGGGTGTATATACGTGGGGCTCAGTGTGGACACGTTCCACGGTGTCCACACTAACCCGCTGGATGGAGACAGGGGTCACTGGTGTCATGTCCCTCCTCAGGTCAACAACCAGCTGCTTTGTCTTAGTCACGCTGAGCTGCAGATTGTTCTGCTCACACCACATGACAAAGTTTCCCACCACAGCCCTGTACTCGGCCTCCTCGCCATTACTGATGCACCCGACTACAGCAGAGTCATCAGAGAACTTCTGAAGATGGCAGGACTCTGTGTGGCAGTTGAAGTCCGTGGTGTAGAGGGTGAAAAGAAAGGGAGACAGGACAGTCCCCTGCGGAGCCCCAGTGTTGCCGACCACTCTGTCTGACACACAGTGTTGCAAGCGTACATACTGTGGTCTACCAGTAAGGTAGTCAACAATCCAGGACACAAGGGGGACATCTACCTGCATTGGTGTCAGCTTCTCACCCAGTAGAGCTGGCCAGATGGTGCTGAAGGTACTGGAAAAGTCAAAGAACACGACTTTCACAGACCTTGCTGGCTTATCCAGGCGGACATAGGCACGGTTAAGCAGGAAAATTATGGCATCCTCAACTCCCAGTCGGGGTTGGTAGGCAAACTGGAGGGGGTCTAAGTGTGGCTTGACCGTGTGCTGAAGCTGCTCCAGGATGAGTCTTTCCAGGGTCTTCATAATGTGTGAAGTGAATGCTACCGGAGCAGGAGGAAGTGAAGGGGGCCATTCTATCCTTCAAAACACCCGAACTACATGACTTCTTATGTACATCACAGAAGGCCTTGTACGCAGTCACTGTAAAGGTTCTCAGCAGAACATCACTAGCCGTCATGCAGGAGTCGAGGTGGTTGAGTGTGTTGGCACCAGGTTCATCCCCCAGGGGCAGTTGGAGGTCCATGTACAACCCCCCCCATAGAGAAATGCACTGCGGATCTACAGTGGAGGGTGGTACATGGATCTACAGTGGAGGGTGGTACATGGATCTACAGTGGAGGGTGGTACATGGATCTACAGTGGAGGGTGGTCCATGGATCTACAGTGGAGGGTGGTACATGGATCTACAGTGGAGGGTGGTACATGGATCTACAGTGGAGGGTGGTACATGGATCTACAGTGGAGGGTGGTACATGGATCTACAGTGGAGGGAGGTACATGGATCTACAGTGGAGGGTGGTACATGGATCTACAGTGGAGGGAGGTACATGGATCTACAGTGGAGGGTGGTACATGGATCTACGGTGGAGGGTGGTACATGGGGCTGTGGCTACGAACAGACATGTGGCACACATTGATCCTAGGGCAGGGAGTCACTGCTCTTTCTGTAATGATGAGGAAACCCTACACCACTTATGGCTCAGATGTCCCAGGTTGAGCCTTCTTTTCTCTGTACTGCAGCAGGGGCTCAGAGGTTTAGGAGAGGTTCTTGAACACAGCCTGTTTGTCTTTGGTCTGAGGTACACGGCAGCACAGTGCAGACGTGTCACCTTGGTCAATTTTTTGATAGGTTAGGCAAAAATGAGCATTTGGCTTAGTAGATGGAACAAAATTAAAGGCACAGGGTCCACAGATGCCATGCTCATGTTCAGGGGTCTAGTGGCTGCTCGGCTGAAAATAGTGTTCATGTTTTTCAAACATAGTTCAAACTTAGAAGGATTTATTTCTATGTGGGGACATGGGGACGTGCTGCGCACAGTGGAAAACCAAGTGCTTCTTCTTAATTTCTGAAAAAATAGGGGAAGGTCTGTATCCTTTTATCCAAAGGAGTTGAATCAAGTGCAACTGGACTTGGTATATATCCGTGAAGACGTTTCGCCTCTCATCCAAGAGGCTTCCTCAGTTCTGCCTTTCTGACTAGACCAAGTTAGTCTGACTGGCAGGTGATGAGACTCAGCATTTATCCTCTAGGAGTCGTTGTCAGAGCTATTGATGTCCATGGCTCTTTGTGATCCGATGTTTACCAACACCCGTCACAAACAGAGCCATAGATATGAGTGGCTCTTTTGTGTACCGATGTTTGGCTGCGCCCGTCGTTATCGGAGCCATAGATATGCGTGGCTCTCCTGTGCTCCGATGTCCAGCCGGGCCCGTCGCCATCGGAGCTATTGATTTGCATTTGTTAAGCAGCGACGGTGGTTGGGGGTGTTAGTTTGGACTTCATTGTTCAGTGGTCATGAGAGTGGTTGGAGCCGTTAGTGAGTGACTGTTGTTCTTGGAGGCTAGGCTTCTTGAGTCTCCTGGGTAGAGATGAGAGGACGGCATTGTAAGTGGGAGATAGGTGGTGTCGCAGACCTCCTCCTCCGTTGAGGGATGGTTTTTCCAGTTTCTCATAGGTGGCTTCCTTCACCCCTCTTTCAAACCATCTATCTTCTCTGTCCAAAATGTGTACGTTGCTGTCCTGGAAGGAGTGTGTCTTCTCCTTTAGGTGTAGATAAACTGCTGAGTCTTGTCCTGAGGAGTTTGGCCTTCTGTGTTGGGCCATCCGTTTGTGTAGTGGTTGTTTGGTTTCTCCTATGTATAGGTCAGTGCAGTCCTCATTGCATTGTACAGCATACACCAGACTGCTTTTCCGGGTGTGTGGTACACGGTCTTTGGGATGAACCAGTCTTTGTCGGAGTGTGTTGCTGGGTTTGAAGTATACCGGGATGCGGTGTTTGTTGAAAATTCTCCTGAGTTTCTCGGAGACCCCAGAAACATATGGGATGACTGTGCTCTTCCTTCTGTTCCTTTTCTCCTCGTCACTCACCTGGTTGGTCTTTCTGGAACGTGTTGCAGTTTTCACAAAGGTCCAACTGGGGTAGCCGCAGGTTTTTAAAGCTCCCCTCAGGTGTTTGTGTTCTTCTCGTTGGGCCTGAGTGCTGCTGGGCACATTGTCAGCTCTGTGTTGCAGAGTTCTGATGACGCTCAGTTTGTGTTCCAGAGGGTGGTGTGAGTCGAAAAGTAGATATTGGTCTGTGTGTGTAGGTTTCCTGTAAACCCCAATGTGGAGGCTCCTGTCTTCCCCAATGTGGACGTCACAGTCCAAGAAGGGCAAACTGTTGTTCTTTACGTCTTCCCTTGTCAACTTAATGTTCTTGTCCACTGAGTTGATGTGTTTGGTAAACGCTTGCACCTCTTGTGTTTGGATTTTGACCCATGTGTCGTCCACATATCTGAACCAGTGGCTCGGAGGTGTTCCTCTGAAGGAGGTCAGGGCCCTGTGTTCTACCTCTTCCATATATAAGTTGGCCACAATGGGCGATACTGGTGAGCCCATTGCACAGCCGTGTTTCTGTCTGTAAAACTGGCCCCTGAATTGGAAATATGTAGTGTTCAGGCAAAGGTCCAGTAGTTGGCAAATGTGGTCTGGGCTGAGGTTGGTCCTATCGTGGAGGGTGTCGTCCCGTAGCAAACGTTGCCTCACAGTTTCCAAAGCCTCCATGGTTGGGATGTAGGTGAATAACGAGGTCATGTCGTAGGATACCATGGTTTCATCCGGTTCCAGTTTTACACCTTGGACCTTGTCCATGAAGTCAATGGAGTTTTGGATATGGTGAGGTGTTTGGCCCACTAAAGGGGTCAAGATGTTGGCTATATGTTTGGCAATGTTGTACATGACCGAGTTTATGCTGCTGACGATGGGCCTGAGGGGGGTTCCATCTTTATGGATCTTAGGGAGTCCATATATGCATGGAATGTTATCTTGTGGGTAGAGACGGTGGTATTGTATCCGATCAATGGTTCCTCCTTTCTGTAGTTTCTGTAGGTACTCTATTATTCTCCTCTTGTAACCACTAGTAGGATCGTGTCTCAGAGGTTCATCATAGGTGTCGGTGTCGCTGAGTAATGACGTGATCTTGGCGTGGTAGTCTGTTGTGTTGAGGATCACCGTGCATCTCCCCTTATCTGCTGGAAGGATAGTGATGTTTTCGTCCTTGCTCAGGGCTGTCACGGCTTTCCTTTCCTCCATGGTTAGGTTGGAAGGAGGGAGTTTCACATTGGACGGAGCTGCCGATACCTTTAACCTAAGCTGTTCCGCCTCGGTTTCCGTTAGCTTGTTTTTCCTTATGGCTGATTCTGTGGATGCGATGAGGTCAACTATAGGTAGTTGTTTGGGTGTTATGCCGATGTTCAGTCCTTTGGCTAAGACCTCCTTCTGTGATTGGGTAAGTGCCTTGTCCGACAGATTCTTGATCCATCTGTTCTGCGTTCCGTTTTGTGTGGGATGTTCTGTCTTTTGTCTCCAGGTAAGTATATCTTCTTGGCTAGTGTTGTTGGTTTGTCGCTGTAAGTTTTGAAACTTCCTTCTCTGCCTTTCTTTGGTTTTGTGGTGTTGAGATAGTTGGGCTTTCTTGGTGAAATCAGTGATCCTCTGCAAGACTGCACCAGGCAAGTGGGATGTTATTTGCTGGAGTAGTTGGTCAGATTTCTCCTTCAGCCCTTCAATAGTGAAATGGACCTGTCTCACTCTTTCATTCAGGAGTTGATTCTGTGCCTTCTCTATGATTCTGTCTGCTCTGTGTCCTTTCATTGTGGTACACAGGCGCAGGCTAGTGGGTATGAGCCTGTGTTGTCTGTATCTCAGATTGAATCACAAGTGGTTTCTGTAGTCTGCAATCTTCCGAGCCATCCTTTCATATTCCCTCATCATTTTGAGGGTGTCAGACCCAAATTGTTCCGCAACATGTCTGTGAATGTTCTCATTCATCCAGGACCTGGATGAATGAGAACATTCACGGACACTCTGTATCCTTTTGTTTTTACTGTGTATGGCAATTGTTGTGTTTTTCCACTATGTACATGAGTATTTGTGTTAATGTTATCTTGATGTGAATGAAGAATTGGAACTTTAAAGGCTTGGTTAAAGGTCAAAGGTCTCTCTCTCTCCCTCTCTCACAACTCCCAATGCCCAACCCACCCTTCGAAAAAAAAACCAAAGTCCCCGTATGTGTGTGTGTGCGCGTGTGTGTGTGTGTGTGTGTGCGTGTATGTGTGTGTGTGCGTGTATGTGTGTGTGTGTGTGTGCGTGCGTGCGTGTGTGTGTGCGTGTATGTGTGTGTGTGTGTGCGTGTGCGTGTATGTGTGTGTGCGTGCGTGTGTGTGTGTGTGTGTGTGTGTGCGTGCGCGTGTATGTGTGTGTGTGTGTGCGCGCGCGCGTGCGTGCGTGTGTGTGTGTGCGCGCGTGCGTGCGTGCGTGCGCGCGTGTGTGTGTGTGCGTGTGTGTGTGCGTGTGTGTGCGTGTGTGTGTGCGTGCGTGCGTGTGTGTGCGTGTGTGCGTGTGTGTGCGTGTGCGTGCGTGTGCGTGCGTGTGTGCCAGCGCTACAGTATAGTACGGATTCAGTGTCATTGGCAGAAAGCTCAAAAGCCTGGTCAGTAGTCTGACAGGACAAGACGTATTCTTGAAGTTCTTTCAACGTGTCCTTAATGGCATCCATGACGACCTGGATGAATGAGAACATTCACAGACAATAACAACAATATCACCCAAAACACTGTCTCCGCTGTCCCACTGGCATCGTTATGCTTTCCTTACTTTCCAGTCGCTTTGTAACGTTGGGTGTGTTATTCATGTTGCTGGGGTTACTGCCTTGTGTGCTGTGACCTGGAAGATGGTTCTGCAGTGTTGGCTGAAGGTCAAGCTGGCATAGCATTTAGGTTTTCTGATTTGTCCCCATTTTACGCTTCTCCATTAGCGTCTGCTTGTTGCTGGACAACGTAATTTAAGTCCTTGTTTCATGAAGCAGGACTGTATGCTATGTTCAGCTTTATCCAGAATATGAACATCAGTATGTGGGGAATGTTGTACTACCCCTAACCTGCCAATAGATGGCGATGTCGCACAAGTTTCGACTGAACGGAAGTTACTGGCCTTTCGGTAAACACACTGCTGCTGATCTAAAACGATAACTGCGTTGAGTATTAAATATAACGCCAGTGGGTTTTCTTTCATTCATTCCCGTGCCGTGAGGACCGGAACTGAGCCAGTGTTTAGGCCCTCCTGAAGGAAGGAACAGGACTCATAACAATGGCTTGTGGAGGAAGGAATGGAGGAGCAGAGATATCATTTTAACTGCAGCTCCACTGTCCCCAACACCACCGCCCCCCCTCCTCTTCCTCCCCTCGACGTCACTATTAGAAACATTAGTCTACGTCACGGTCCTACAGTCAGTCGGTCAGAGAAATGGTCGTCTGCTTAGTCTGAGTAGAACCCCCGGAACCAACAGCACAACCACAATAACCAAAACATGAACACAAACAGAACTAAAACAACCATTTGAACGTTAACGTTAACAGTCCCAGAATCCCTTGCGCTCCCCCCGTGCAGAACTACCGACAGTCAGAGGACCGCCCTGTCCGGTTGCTACAGTACCGTCAGAAAGACCCGCTTCTGGTCCAGGTCTCTATATAAATACATGAAACAAACAGCTGAGCAAGCTGTAATTCTTCTGGGTGTGTTCTACTTCCGGGTGTGTTCTACTTCTGGGTGTGTTCTACTTCCGGATGTATCATACTTCTGGGTGTGTCCTACTACCGGATGTGTTCTACTTCCGGGTGTGTTCTACTTCTGAGTGTGTTCTACTTCCGGGTGTGTTCTACTTCTGGTTGTATCCTACTTCCGGGTGTATCCTACTTCCGGGTGTGTCCTGCTTCTGGGTGTATCCTACTTCAGGGTGTGTTCTACTTCCGGATGTATCCTACTTCTGGGTGTATTCTACTTCTGGGTATGTTCTACTTCCGGGTGTGTTCTACTTCCGGGTGTGTCCTACTTCTGGGTGTATTCTACTTCTGCGTGTGTTCTATTTTCGGGTGTATTCTACTTCTGGGTATGTTCTACTTCCGGGTGTGTTTGTTTTACTTCTGGGTGTATTCTACTTCTGTGTGTGTTCTATTTCCGGGTGTGTTCTACTTCCGGGTGTGTTCTACTTCCGGGTGTATTCTACTTCTGGGTGTATTCTACTTCTGGGTGTGTTCCACTGTTTTACTTCGTCCTGATCCGCAGTCGTGACCTCTGCTGCAGTTACTCAACTCAGTCGACAGAGGGAGCCAGTGAAAGGTAAAATCTGAACAGGGCGCTTTGTTTAATCTGCAGACGGCGCGCGCAGCAGTTCGTTGCCAAACGTGTAAACGGCAGCCGGGGGGGGGGGATGAAGGAATGTTTACCGTCATCACAGCCATGAATACACACTGTGTGTGTTGAAACAGAACACGAGGGTCATTCACCTTGTGACAGAGCAGACGTCAGTAGCTCATTAGTCCTGTGTGTGTGTGTCTGTGTGTGTCTGTGTGTGTGTGTGTGTGTGTGTGTTAATTAAATGTTATCTGCCATTGATACACGGACCTATTCCTGTCCCATCATGCCTGTAACCCGACACTTCGCCCCACTTCCAGCCCATCAGACTCCTGCTGGTGGTGCTGCCTTGCTCTGCCTGATGGCCACTACAGGGAGTCAAACCGAAGACCGCCTTTTTAAGACCACACACATTTCGGCGCGGTTGAAGAACTGAGTCATCTGTCAGTGTGAGACACGTGCATATGGGTGGAGAGTATGCAGGGGAGTGTGTGTGTGTGTGTGTGTGTGTGAGAGAGAGACAGAGACAGACAACAGGGATGGTAATCAGACATATAAGGAAGCAGCATCTGAGTCCAGTTCACTTGGTTCTGCTTTGGTCCGGGTTCTGTCCAGGTCTCTGAGTTCTAATGGAGCTCGTCTTCTTTGGCTCCGATGACAAAACTAAACACACACTACAGCCACTCTGTCTTAATGGAGGCGGCAGGTGGTGCAGTGGTTAGCGCGGTCGCCTCACAGTAAGAAAGTCCTGGGTTCGAGTCCCGCGGTAGTCCGGCCTTGGGGCTCGTCCCGGGTCGTCCTCTGTGTGGAGTTTGCATGTTCTCCTCGTGTCTGTGTGGGTTTCCTCCGGGGGCTCCGGTTTCCCCCCACAGTCCAAAGACATGTAGGTCAGGTGACTCAAAGACCTGTAGGTCAGGTGACTCGAAGACCTGTAGGTCAGGTGACTCGAAGACCTGTAGGTCAGGTGACTCGAAGACCTGTAGGTCAGGTGACTCGGCCGTACTAAATTGTCCCTAAAAGTGTATGTGTGTGTGTGTGTGTGTGTGTGTGTGCGGGAGCCCTGTGATGGCCTGGCGGCCTGTCCAGGGTGTCTCCCCGCCTGCCGCCCAATGACTGCTGGGATAGGCTCCAGCATCCCCGCGACCTTGAGAGCAGGATAAGCGGTTTGGATGATGGATGGATGGATGGATGGACGGATGAGGGATGGATGGATGAGGGATGGATGGATGATGGATGGATGGATGCATGGATGGATGCATGGATGGATGATGGATGGATGCATGGATGGATGGATGAACGGATGATGATGATGGATGGATGCATGGATGGATGGATGAACGGATGATGATGATGGATGGATGGATGCATGGATGGATGCATTGGGTGTGAGAAACATGTATAGTTCTGGTTTGTTCCCAACAGATCTGATCGGACAGATGCTCTCCTCGCTGGTTGTGTTGCAGGTTCTAGTTAAACCAGGGACCTGCAGACAGTCTGAGGACCTGTTGCTCTAACCTGACCCCCCCCCATCCCCCACCCCGATTTTAGGTGTCACCCATCAGCATGTACCTGAACGGTGTAAAACATGGTCATTTAACTAACCACAGCTCAGTTTTCAGCATCTGCTATATTCGCTGCACCATGTCACCTCTTACTTCACCGGTGCAAGTCAGTCGTTGTGTATGTATGTGCAGAGAGTTGTGTTGTAGTGTTGTTAGTGTATGTTAAGTACACCGAGAGAGCCACGAAACCAGACTCACAGTCCATGTGGTGTAAACCTACACGGCCAACGCACATGGTTCGCACTTTAAATTTGAAAATTGTTTGAAACTTGGAAGATGAATGAAGTTACTACAGTGTTGCAGCGTGGTTTCTTGTCAAGCGGCAGCAGCAGGATTTCTCGTCTCCTGCAAGGTGCATGTCACACTCTCCCGCCCGCTCCCGCAAGGTGCATGTTACACTCCCGCCCACTCCCGCAAGGTGCATGTCACACTCTCCCGCCCGCTCCCGCAAGGTGCATGTCACACTCTCCCGCCCACTCCCGCAAGGTGCATGTTACACTCCCGCCCACTCCCGCAAGGTGCATGTCACACTCTCCCGCCCACTCCCGCAAGGTGCATGTCACACTCTCCCGCCCGCTCCCGCAAGGTGCATGTCACACTCTCCCGCCCACTCCCGCAAGGTGCATGTTACACTCCCGCCCACTCCCGCAAGGTGCATGTCACACTCTCCCGCCCACTCCCGCAAGGTGCATGTCACACTCTCCCGCCCGCTCCCGCAAGGTGCATGTTACACTCTCCCGCCCACTCCCGCAAGGTGCATGTCACACTCTCCCGCCCACTCCCGCAAGGTGCATGTTACACTCTCCCGCCCACTCCCGCAAGGTGCATGTCACACTCTCCCGCCCGCTCCCGCAAGGTGCATGTTACACTCTCCCGCCCACTCCCGCAAGGTGCATGTTACACTCTCCCGCCCACTCCCGCAAGGTGCATGTTACACTCCCGCCCACTCCCGCAAGGTGCATGTCACACTCTCCCGCCCACTCCCGCAAGGTGCATGTCACACTCTCCCACCCGCTCCCGCAAGGTGCATGTTACACTCTCCCGCCCACTCCCGCAAGGTGCATGTCACACTCTCCCGCCCGCTCCCGCAAGGTGCAGGTCACACTCTCCCGCCCGCTCCCGCAAGGTGCATGTCACACTCTCCCGCCCGCTCCCGCAAGGTGCATGTCACACTCTCCCGCCCACTCCCGCAAGGTGCATGTCACTCTCCCGCCCGCTCCCGCAAGGTGCATGTTACACTCTCCCGCCCGCTCCCGCAAGGTGCATGTCACACTCTCCCGCCCGCTCCCGCAAGGTGCATGTCACACTCTCCCGCCCACTCCCGCAAGGTGCATGTCACACTCTCCCGCCCACTCCCGCAAGGTGCATGTCACACTCTCCCGCCCGCTCCCGCAAGGTGCATGTTACACTCTCCCGCCCACTCCCGCAAGGTGCATGTCACACTCTCCCGCCCACTCCCGCAAGGTGCATGTCACACTCTCCCGCCCGCTCCCGCAAGGTGCATGTTACACTCTCCCGCCCGCTCCCGCAAGGTGCATGTCACACTCTCCCGCCCGCTCCCGCAAGGTGCATGTTACACTCTCCCGCCCATTCCCGCAAGGTGCCTGTTACATTCCAGCCCACTCCCGCAAGGTGCATGTCACACTCCCGCCCGCTCCCGCAAGGTGCATGTTACACTCTCCCGCCCACTCCCGCAAGGTGCATGTCACACTCCCGCCCACTCCCGCAAGGTGCATGTTACATTCCCGCCCACTCCCGCACGGTGCATGTCACACTCCCGCCCGCTCCCGCAAGGTGCACGTTACACTCCCGCCCACTCCCGCAAGGTGCATGGTACACTCCCGCCCGCTCCCGCAAGGTGCATGTTACACTCCCGCCCGCTCCCGCAAGGTGCACGTTACACTCCCGCCCACTCCCGCAAGGTGCATGGTACACTCCCGCCCGCTCCCGCAAGGTGCACGTTACACTCCCGCCCGCTCCC